>NC_143558.1:125572500-125672500 GCF_054136105.1 Typopeltis vanoorti
TAAATTATCAAATTTATTACATTAAAACAAATTTACAATATTCTACAATATGAATCAAAATTTTAAATCTAAAAAAAAAAGAAGTTAATCAACTAAACCACATCTTATTTATGGGCCCATAATATACCAGCTAAAAAGAACAACCATTTCTCTCAAACTCAGCTGCACTTCAAATAAAAGTTGAAACAGTTTCTTTATCCCTTCAGCAGAAACAGTCACTTATCTTAAAATCCAATTTTCTGTTATGAAAATCTTGAAACCAACAATAGATTTCCTATACATAGTAAGCGATATGAAAAATTCAGACTTAACAATAAAATCCTCAAATTTGAATATTGTTCAGCATTCCTCCTTTATGCCATCTAAAATATCCAACAAAAATTTTCTTCTTTCTAATTTCACCTTCAACATGCACAATCTTTTTCCTCTACTTGTACAAAGGATTCCCAACGAAAAATGATCAAACACATAAAAATTAATTCACTGTATCTATTCTCTGAAACATTAAATCATTACTGTACTAATGGAACCTTTAATATCTGATAAACATTTATCTTGCTATATGAGAAATTTATTTTAGAAAATTCCAAAGTTGCAATAAATTTCTTCCACAACTGTTATATCAGTTACTTTGGTAACACAACTTTCATAACTAAACTTTTAAAGCATCTTTCTTTCTGTAAGATTGCTACTTACAGAAAGAAAGATGCTTTAAAAGTTTCATTCCAAAATTCCTTCCATATTGCTTAACATATCTGTATCTCACTTACACGACTCTATCTGGCTGTTTACTAGTTAGCACATTATTTTCAATCCTGCATGCTCCAGCACACATAACACTTTGATAAATTTAGTTTAATCCTTTACCCAAGTGTAAGCAAACAAAGTTTGTGCCTGAAGTATCTTCAGTATCTTGCAGACATGTATAATGCTATGCATTAAGGGAAGGGTCACTACCCAGACCAATTTCAACCTTTATTTAGGTCTCGTCCGTGGGAGCCAAACCCAGAGGCAGAGATACTAAGGTGGAAGCAATGGAGAAGTCATATTTACCTATACGAGTTGCCAAAAGGTGTCTCACCTTATTATTAAATTACGCTGGATTTAGAGAAAGATGTTGGAAGCTTTTTCCACCCCACTTGGTTAGACTATAATAAATTTAGTTTAATCCTTTATCCAAGTGTAAGCAAACAAATTTGTGCCTGAAGTATCTTCAGGACTGAGGCAACTCGTGGTAAAGGTGGACCAAGCTCTCATTGCTCCATGTCTTAGTATCTCCCATAATGCAAAGCACATCTCCTTGTGGACATGTATAATGCTATGCATTAAGGGAAGGATCACTACCCGAACCGGTTTCGACCTTTATTGAAGTCTCGTCAGTGGGAGCCAGCCCTAGAGGTGGTGATACTAAGGCAGAAGCAATGGAGAAGTCATATTTACCTATTTCATATTTATTCTCATAAATATTAGTTCATATTTATCAGTTGCCTCACTCCTGAAGATACTTCAGGCACAAACTTTGTTTGCTTACACTTGGATAAAGGATTAAACTCAATTTATTATAGTCTAACCAATCTGATGTTATGGGCTTTTAACAATCTTGCAATTCCAGAGGTGAGTGACAAAGATTGTGGCAGATCTGCGGAATGTTTTGTATGAGGATAGATGAAGGTCTGTGGGCTCCAAAAAGCGATATGATAAAAGAGATATGATAAAAGCATACAAGTTATTAAAGGGATTTTATAAGACTGATAATGATGACTTTATTCTGTACAGCAGGAAATGAGAGAACAAGGGGTCTCTGGAAATTGTATAGGAATGTGGTTAACAGAGGTGTTAGAACTAGATTTTTTTGCTTCGAGAGGAATACTAGAGGGAATTGCATGGGTTAGGCTTTTTCAGTTATGTTGCCTGGATGTGTCCTAAATTAACAATTGCCCAGAAGAAAACTCGACTTGCTTGGGCAAAACTGTATCATCACTGGACCACTGACCAGTGGAAATGAATAATATGGTCCAACAAATCCAGATTCTGCTTGTATTCCAATGATAGCCACTCCAGGGTCATGCAGAGGGCTGGAAAAGTATTTAACTCCAAATGTACCCGAAGAGTTGTGCAAAAAGGAGGTGACAGTGTCATGTTTTGGGGTTGCATTTGAAGTGCTAGAGTTGACTCATTCATTGAGATGTTCAATCACATGAAATTCATGGATTATCTGACACTTTTAAATAATGATGTATTGCTATTTGTCCAGTTTTGGAACAATAAGGACACATAATGAATCCTAAGTTCATTATGTGTTCCTCATGTTCTATGAGGAAAGAAGTTCCATATCTCAACTGGCGAGCCAATTCACCCAATCTAAATGTTATTGAAAAAATCTGGGACATGTTAGAAAGGGGCCATAAAGAAGAAACATCAACACCATGCAAATTTGGCAGAATTAAGGGATCTTTTAAGCATGGAGTGGAATAAACTTGATATGCATATGATAATGAATCATATTGACAGCAAGGCCAAAAAAAAAATCCAAGCTGTAATTAAAGAAGGTGGTGACAGCCGGCCTGGTTGGCCGAGTGGTCAGCGTATCCGCTCTCCAGCCAAAAGGCTGCGGATTCGAATCCTGCCATGGGCATGGATGTTTGTGATTGTCTGGGAAAATACTAGTGGCGATGTTGGGCAGTAGATAGCATTGTTGGAGATGATGATAGTTGCGGTTTGTTGTAGTTGGTGGATTCAGTGGTGGAGTTGTAGAGTAGGTGCCCTCCCTCGATGAGTCTATGGACTCCCTGGAGGTGTTATGTAATAATAATAATAACAACTTCATATTAAGAAATAAAGTTTGCATTCCATGATTTTTTGTCTGGCGTGTTTATTATACAATAAGAAATTTCTATTGTTTTCCATAAATTATAAGGACAGTTCATTAAAATAAAAAAAAATAAAAAAAATCACTAGTATAATTTTTGAACATTTAAAATAAGGCTGATATGGGAGGATAACAACGACATTCCTTAGCTCCACATAAACAGTTTCATGTATTTAGATACTAACATACTTACATACTAACAATCTTACCATCAGGATGAACAATGACTTGTGGAGAATAATAACTTTCTCGTTTGTCTGGTACCTCTACCCATTGCAGTACTTTACCAGTTTTAGCACTTATGAGTAGTATTCTTCCCACTAAACGAGTTTTACTTCCTAAACAGAAAGAAAGTTTCCTATGCAATAACTGACATTCACTTTCAGAAAGTCTATTTAAAAGCATAAACAAATTTGTAACCGGATATAATTAGAAAAGAATACTCCAATGGATTATTCATTTTATACATTTTAGTAGTTAATTGTATTTTCTTTTGAAATTCTCCCTTCAATTCTTCAAAAAAAAAAAAAAAAGTACATGTTTTTTGATTACAGACATATCTGCTTCTAATCTTTTTTTGTCTGGTGTGTTTATTATACAATAAGAAATTTCTATGAAAACAGTAAGTCTTCATTGTTTTCCATAAATTACAAGGACAGTTCATTAAAATAAAAAAAATAAAAAAATCAGTGGTAAAATTTTTGAACATTTAAAATAAGGCTGATATGGGGGGGGGGGACAGCGACATTCCTTAGCTCCACATCAAGCAAAGGTTGGTCGATTGGTAGAGCCTCTGCTACTAATGGCTTAACAAAAAAGTTAAGCAAGTTTGAGCATGGTTAGTAGTTGGAAGGGAATCAATCGTTCGATGCTGTTGGCACACTCTCCCTCAATGAATCTTTGGACTCCCTGGAGGTGTCAAATAATAATAAAAAAAAAATAATAATCTTCTTCAAATCTAAACTCAACTGATATTCAGGAAGTTCACAAATAGTATAGCCATCCATAATCTTCCAGTTCTATAACCTGTTTTTTAAATTGAAAATTGCATGTGCAACTAAGTTTGCATAATATTCAAAATTTGCAGAACATTTTTACATTTAAAAATAAAAAAAGACTGCTTAGTGCCAATCATATCATCTGAACATAATCTGTAATTGTTCAGTTTCAGTCATCATTGGCAAACTGGAATCTAACTGCAAGGAAAGACAGCTTAATGATAAGTCAAAAAAAGAATCATGCATTGTCATTCATTGGGCTATGACCTATCATCTAATTATGGTTACTACTATACAGGAATTTCCATGGAGTTCAAAGACTCACAGCAGGAGGGCTACACTAGCATTATTATAGAATTAGAAATCAACTGGATTTTATATGGTCATAGCTGACTACAAAGATAGTGAAACCTACTAGTTTTGTCACTAAACTGGCAGCTTCTTCTAGGTAAAAAATACATAAACATAAATGCAATAAAGGAAAACATTACTGCATCATCTTTTCACAAGGACCACTTAATATGAATCAAGGATTGATACTATGCAATATTTGCAAATCACTTATCAGATCATTTCATACATCAGACTACAACTTTTCAACCATCTGCACACAATGCTGAAAAATAAGTGACTCCTGGCTTGTCCCACATGGTAATGTAATATAAACTGGTTTTGGCCAGTTTATATTATTATTATTCTCAGACCTCCACAGAATCAAAGACTCATTGTGGGAGGTCCCCATGTCATGCCTTAAATACATTCATCATTCTCAGCAGCACCACATGCTCAAGGCAATGCATTCCAATCATTCACCACTCTCCATGCAAAAACCTGCTATTCACTCATCTGCTCACACTCTCCTTCTACATCTTCTAGAGATGACCACTTGTGCCCTACCCTCTCCCAACATTCTATGAAAAACCTTTTCAATGTTAATTCCAAAACAATCCCTTACCAACTTATACTTACAGTGGCCCTCCTCCTGATATCCACTAGACTATAAATTGCATCTTCCCTGTTTACTTCATACTCAACATTCCAGAAACTGCCTTAGTCAATTCTCTTGACCCTTTCCAATGCTTCATCATTTTTCAAAACAGGTGACCAAATCTGTGCACAGTAGTCCATATATGGCCATATAAAAGGCCTTATATAATGAAACCAGAATCCACTTCTACAAGTCAGTGTTTTCCAGAACTCATTGTGTTGTCTTCATCATTTTAGAAATGTGTCCTCTAAATTTTAGATCACAATCCACAATCATACTCTGATCCTTATTTCCTCCACCTGCTCTAATATATCCTATTCCCACCAAGTGTTTACTCCACATCTCATCTTTGTTTTCCAAATTTTAACACCTTACACTTGACAACATTGATAGGAACACCACTTCTGTGTCCATTCACTCAGTCTATTCAAATTCTCCTAAAAAGCCATATCTGCTCTACCTCTCATAGTATTTCCCAATTTTGCATCATCTGCAAACAAATGAATATCCCTATTCAAATCTTCCCCAATATCATTAACATTCAGACTAAACAGCAATGGCCCTAAAACACACTCCTAGCGACTTTACACTTCTGAGATATTGTTCCCCAATGCACAACTTGGTGATATCTATCAGAAAGCCAATCTCCAATCCAATGCACTAATCTAATATCCAACATTACCCAATCTAGCCTAACTATCAGCTTATCATGTGGCAATCTATCCTTTGTACATCATACTCATAAGCATCAATAAGCATGCTACTGCGTACTCATTTCCTTGGTCGAATGCACCAGTCACCATATTGTAGGTAAGAAAACAGATTACTAAAACATGGCCTTCCTATAGCAAATCCCTGCTGCACAAAGAAAATGCCACTGTTGTTATCAACCTAATTCTTCATCATGGTTCTCACTTACCTCTCCAACACTAACTGCAACACCTGACAAACCGACTGGATTATAATTTGAAGCTTGAGTTCTGTGATCTCCCTTATGAAGCAATATAATCTTGCTTCCTTCCATTCCTTTGGAACTTTGCCCAGTGTAAGTCTCATATTAAACAAGTAGATGTTGACTCCCTGGCACAGTTCCTCAAAACATGGGGTGTTATATCATTAAGTTCCACAGCCTTGTTAACATCAAGTTTGCTCAATTCCACATATACTTCTTGCTCACTCACAGCCAGTCTCCTTCTCCCCTTTATGTCACATTCACAAGGATGAAATACCTTTATGAACTAATCATTTAATATATCAACAAGCAGTTATCCTTTTACGATTTTCTTCAATGAATGTCATCCTTCCATAATCATTTTTTATTCTACTGGCTACAAATTGAAAGAAATGAATAGGGTATTTTGTTTTTTTTCCTTTCATTACCTTACTGCTGCTTACACTGCACCTTTGCTTCCCTTGCCCGTTCTTTGTACTCTTCATGGAACTGATTATTACTACTCATACTATCAATACTCATCTTATGTTGCCTCCATATGCCTTCATCCTCTGTACTGCATGCTTAATTGCTGCATTGATCCATTTCAGATCGACCTTATTTAGCCTTCTGATCTCTAATACATTTAGACCTTGGATGATAATTCTTGATTATCATCCAAGCAACAGCATTGATCCCCTCTCCAGTCAGCTCATTATACAGTGTGACAGCTGTAAGCTCTCTCTCTCCTGAGCTTTTCATAATCACCAGCCTTGTAGTTCCACAGATATCCTTTCCTCACAGAAGTATGGCTGGCAACCACCCAGGTAATCACTTCATGGTCATTCTCACCAACTGGAGGGAGATTTGACACCTCATTTATAATGACATCCTCTGATGAGATATTCAGATCCAAGATCCTTGATTGTCACATACTGCTTGAGGTAGTTGTGTCTCAAAAACTTGAGAAATTCATTTTTTTATTTCTAGATGTTATCTTGTTATTCCAGTCTATATTGCCATAAAAAGCATCCATAATGATCACCTGTTTCCTATTTGCTTGGCTAATTTACTTATACATTTCATGGTTACTACCCAGCACATTAACAGCTCTTTAACAAAATCTGAATAAGGATTTCATTCAATTCAGCTCTGTCTCAACCTAATGCAACCATACTGCCTCAAAACCACCACTATTCCACCATGCATCTCTATCTTGCATGGGCTCAACTTCTTTTCTATCATCAACAGCACTCCACCTCCTTTTTTTAGTTTCTGCCTTCTTGAAAAATATCATACCCCATCTATTTCTATTCGTGTTGGGATGTCATCCTCGTCCAACTACATCACATTTATTCCAACAATTTTTGGGTTAATGACTTAATCAATGCAAAATTTCATTTTCCTTGTTTCTGATACTACTAGTATTCCTATACAAACAACAGTTCATTTTTGGATCTATAACAAGTCTCACAGATGCCACTTATTAAATGTGATTTCTTCATGCTGCATTCCTTGAGCCATTCCTCTCTCTCTCTCTCTCTCTCTCTAATTACCCATCCCAGTACCCACTTCAAACCAAACTATTCCTCCTACATCCCAGGTGATCCCATTTCTTTCTTGTTTACTCACATTTTCACTTCCTCATTGTGCATCAACCTTTTTCACACTGTTCTAATGTATCTGGTCTGTGAGTTCTCCTAGTTTCCTTGTTTGTCTTAGACACTTATCCTCTCATTCTCTACACTCATGCTACCCACTTCTCCATTCATAAGCACCACTTAAATCTCTCCTTACTGTCCTGCTCTTCCACATCACTTTTTACTTACTCAGATTCATTTTTTGTGCTCATTTCTCTCCCTCCCAGTAGCAGCCTTTCCAAATGACAGATACCAAAACCATTCAAATTTAGTCTATCACTCTTACACAATTCCATCTGTTTTTCAAATTCATCCAATAAACTGCACTTCTTTCTCTTTGCACATTTCTACTAACATATCATTCAGAATCCTTGCACTCCACTTCATCTCATCGTTGTCATATCTGGGTATCAACACTGACTATCTATCCAATCACATTATTATCTTTTATTCTTAACAACTTCTTACATTCACCTTTTTCCCAGTCAAGTCATTTGTTCCTACTACCACTACCAACTCTTTTGCTCACTTACTCACACCCTCCTTATATAGCTTTAAGGGATGGTTTCTTGTGTTACTCTTGTCTTCCTCTACTCTATGAAAAATCATCTCCATATTAACCTGGTAACCTTACTCCCTCACATTAACTTTTATCTCAATCATATCCTCTCTCTTTCTATTCACAAGGTTCTACAAATTAAAGTCCCTTAATCTCTTCTCACTGTCATTCCACAGACCTGACAATGACTTAGTAAACCTTCTCTGGACCTTCTCCAAAACATCCTTGACTAAATTTAACACACGTGAACCACAGTAGTAGGTTTATTATTACGTAAATATTTTGTCCTAGGTATCTTAGGACATCAACAGTACAGTAGAACAATACTAATAATGACACAAAGGATAGGGTGCGTACATACAATGGAATCCAAATTGCATGCAGCAGTGAGTTGTGGCCTGAACTTAAATTAAATTAAATTGAATTAAATTAAAATTAAATTACAATTAAGTTATTTTTACACAATTTTGTATGACAATTTCCCATACTTTAGGGATGGCAAGAACATCATTTAATTGTAATTTAATTTTAATTTAATTCAATTCAAGTTCAGGCTGCAACGCACCACTGCATGCAATTTGGATTCCATTATACGTACGCACCCTATCCTCTGTGGCATTCCTAGTATTGTTCTACTGTACTGATGATGTCCTAAGATACTTAGGACAAAATATTTACGTAATTAAAAAACCTACTACTGTGGTTTGCGTGTGTTAAATTTAGTCATGAATTCTCCACAGGTATCTCTATATAATCAAAAACATCCTTATCTCCTTGAAAACCAGGTGACCAAATCTGTGTATGGTAGACCATATGTGGCCTGATCAAAGCACAGGAGAACCACTCTGCTTCTGCATATCAATGTACTCCTCATTATTGCCATAATCTGTTGGGATGTTTTCACAGTTTTAGCAATGTGATCCCTAAACTTTAAGTCTGTCCACTATCACTCCCACATATCTTCCACGTCCTTTCAAAATTTCCCCATTATTTGTATACTCTACATTCCAAATTTCAAGACAAATCCCTGTGACACTCTGCTAGTAACAATCCTCTTTTGGGATACCACTCCTCCATACATAAACTGCTCATACCTATCTGACAGACAATGAGCTATCTAACTGACTAGTCTTATCAGATCCCATCTCTTTCAATTTAGCTTCCAGCTTATCATGTGGCAGTCTATCAAAGCCCTTTAAAACGTCCAAGACACCACTGTATATGCATTCCTTTATCCAGCACATTTGTCACTTGTAATAAGTAAGCACATTGCTAAATCATAACCTCTCTCTACCAAACTCATGATGACCATTATAAAGAATACTGATATTATCAGCCTATTTCTGAATCCTAGTCATCACCAACTTCTCTAGCACCTGAACAACAACTCCAGACATATAGATCAGCTTTTAATTTGTAGTCTCAGTCTTATCCACATCCCCCTTTGAAGTAGAACAATTTCTCCCACCTTCCATTCCTTTGGCACTCACCCTATTGCAAGACTCCTGTTAAACAGATGTGCCAAAAGTGCTGTTAATTCCCTAGAGCATTCCTTCAAGGGAGGTGGTGATATAATGTCAAGTCCTACTGTCTTATTAATGTAAACTTTACTTAATTCAATATATACCTCCTGCTTATTCACCATCAGTCCATCCTCCATTATACCATTTACACTCCAGCTTCTCATCTTGCCTTCACGATGATGAAAGACAATGACAGATTATTAACTACTCATTTAATACTTGAACTATATCCTCTGCATTAGTTACCAATTTGTCAGTGTCATCAACTAGCATCATACTCCCACAGTCTTTTTTTTTTTTTCTTTTGCTTGCCACATATCAAAAGAACTCACTAGGATTTTTCTTAGCTTGACTGGTTAATTTCTTCTCGTACTGCACTTTTGCTGTCTTTACCAACTAAGTCACCCTCCTGGACTGCTCTTTGTACTCTTCATGCAACTAATTATTACAAATGCTCCCACATTGCCTTTTTCCAGATTTCATGCTTAATCTCTTAATTCATCCAATATGCTCCTACCTGATTTAGCCTTTTCATCTTTAGAATACACTCATACCTTACTGCTGTTAAATTTCTCTTGATCAATGCCGAAGCAACATCTTTCTCCTCTTTCCATGCTATAGCTGCCAGTTGTCTCCTAAGCTTTTCATTATCACCAGCCTCATAATTCCACAATAAAAAGAAATTGCAAAGACAAATCATCACGTGTGCATTTGATGATAATGAATAATAAACAACTTTTAATACTTGCATGACATAAATAATTTCTTTGTATAATACAATATAGTACTACTGTGTGTGTGTGTGTGTGTGTGTGTGTGTGTGTGTGTGTGTGTGTGTGTGTGTTAGTTCAAGCAGACGAGAGCAACTCAATGATTCACATAACATAAAGAAGTTACTATGCTGACATTATTATTATTATTATTAATGTTTGGGCACCTTGATGGAGTCCAAAGACTCACCACAGGAGACCCAAACTATCCACACAATTTATCATACCTCTCCTTGAACCCATTAACAGATAAAACACTTGCAACTAACTTGCCAACCCATTCCACTCATTCAAAACTCTCCAAGCAAAAAATCTAGTCCTCATACCCCTACTAACCACACCTTTATTCAACTTCCAGGGACAACCCCTTGTTCTGGCCCCTCCAGTCAAGTGTAGAAACATTTCCCCTGTATCAATCCTATAAAAACCCTTTAAGCAACTTAAATGTTTCTATCATATTCTCTCTTTTTCTGTTATCAACCTACTTCTGCAATAAACACACCCTCAATCTATCTTCATAGGGAACATTCCACAGACCACTCATCATCTTGGTCACTTGCCTCTGAATATTCTCCACCACTTCCTCATCCCCCAAGAAACCCAGGAGACCAGACTTGAGCACAGTAACCCAGATGTAGATGTATCAAGGCCTTATAAAGAGAAATAACAACTTCCTTATCTCTACTTGTTAATGTGTTCTTCAATAGCCAAGTAATCTTATGAGCTATGTTAGCAACCTTGGCAATATGTCCTCTAAACTTTAACTCTGTCTACCACCACACCTCTAAATCTCTAGCTTCATCTGTTTCTTGGAGTACAGTGTCATCAATGTGATGCACAGCTTGTAATCTATTTATCCAAAAATGCATAACTTTACATTTCTCCACATTACACTGACAATGATTATCTTTCACTCACACTCACAGCCTCTTTAAATCATCCTACAAGCTCATCATATCAACTTAATTAACTGATACTCCACCAAATTTCACATCATCAGCAAAAAAACAACTGAATATTTCCTTTCAGGTTATTTCCTATATCATTTATGTACAAATTAAACAGCAATGGTCACAACACTGAACTTTGCAGCACACTACTGGTCACCTGTTTTTGCCTCGATTCTGCCCCTCCATATACCACTTTTTGATATCTGTCCAGCTGTCACCCTCTTATGCCTTTGCAAATCCAACAGAATAATCATGCCATTCCTTTATCGAACTCTGCTTTTACTCTATTATAAAAAGATAGTAAATTACTAAGGCATGATCAACCATTCACAAAGCCATATTGTCGCTCATACAGTATCATATTTTTATCCACCCATTCTTGAATTTTCTTTTTGACTAATTTTTCCAGTACTTTTACCACCATGCCTGAGATACTGATTAGTCTATAATAGCAAATTATATTTAGCTTCTCTAGGGAGATTCTAAGACTCTCCCTAGTGAGATTCTAAGATTCAATGGAATTATTTTGTCCTCTATCCACTTTCTTGGAACTCTACCAGAGCTTAAATTATGAAGAGTGGTTTGTGTTGCTTCATTTTTGCTGTCTTATTTCACATTTATCCATTTTATTAATACTGTACAGTAATTCAAAACAAATGAATAGTACAGCAAGTAATAATAATAATAATAGCGAAGATAAATCATCAGGTATGCATTTGACAATAATAAATTATAAGTAATCTAACATTTGTATTACATAATTTGCTTCATTTTAAAGGTTGTATTTAATTCCTTTCAATATGTAAATCATCAGCATAATTTTTTTATCTTTATTTAACATTATTATAAACAATAAAATTCCCATCAATAGGATTTTTTTTATTATTATTATTATGTTGGGCCCATACATGAGAGGTTGGTTGATCAACCTATAGTATGTTAGTACTGTATATGGGTAGTGGGTTGGGAAAGGAGAAACTTTAAATTTGATTTAAAAGTCTGTATATTGTATTCCACAATACAGCATAGCAGGGATGAAGGAGGAGGATAAGAAGCTTGTTCTGTGGGTTTCAAGGTGTAGTACTGTGAAAGGATGTGGGGCGAGCAGCTGAACATGTTCCAATAGGATTAATACTAAGTGCGTAAATTATTGACATTTCAGATGAACATTTGCCATGGAAATATTTAGAATATGCAAACTGCAGAGACCAAACATCTATGTGAAAGTGAGGAGCATGAGTTGGTAAGAGATGGGTCATTTATCATTATTTAATGGGAATTACATTCCCATCAAAATTATATTGATGGAAATGTAATTCCAGTTTATAATGTTAAGTCTATGGGGAATAAATTCTTGCTTTACAAGCTTGGGCTAGGAATGAATTAACTACCTGTATAAATAAACTAAGAAATAAAAACTTGAAATGATGACAACTAAGCAAAATCACTGGCATGCTAGACATCACTAATTTTGTATTATGAATTTCTGAGTAATTAATCAGACTTTAGATAAAAGGTGAAAAAAAAAAGATAATTATAATAATTCACTAAACTATCCCAATTACTGTAATTATTACTTGGTTTAGATTTTCTAGGGAAAGGATATTATAAGCTTAGAAAGCTTTTCATATTTTAACTACTTTTTTCTCAAAAAATTGCTGCTTTATTTTCCAAACACAATGTTGGGTTACATTATGTAGGGAGAGATGGCTATGAATTTGGTTACACCAAATTCATAGTCATGTGTGTTCATATTTAGTCATTTTATCAACTTCCTTTATTCACTAGTCATATTTCTACTACAGAGTTAGTTTTTCTGAATCTAGTGACCAAATTCATAGTCATCTTCATGTGTGTTCTTATTCAGTCATTTCATAAACTTCCTTTATTCACTAGGCATATTTCTACCACAAATAGTTAGTTTTTCTGAATCTTCAACCCTTTCATTAACACAGCTTGTCCAGACACTTAAATCCATTCCACTACCAAATCTTCCATATATAAATTTTTTCATTCAAAAAGTTTATTCCATATATCTAAACATTGGCTGCATTTTCCTATGCAACCTGTTCATTGACTAATTTCCTATAATGCATCTGCTTTTCAACTAGCTCCTATTTGTAACAAGAAATTTAAATTCTAAATGTCTTGAAATTCTTTTACTTCTTTCTGAAGTTATTCCATTCCATACCCAATTCCCTTTCAAATTATTCTTACCCCAAGACCCATGGAGTCAAAGACACATCTAGGAGGTCCTTTTATAATACACATAGCTAATCATACCACACCTTAAACACACTCAAATTCTCTACACATACCATACTCTCGGGCAAGGCATTCCAATCATTCACAACTCTGCATTCAAACCCTACTCCCCTGTTCACACCCTCCATATACAGCTTTAAGGGATGACCTGTAGTTCTCCCCTGATCTCCTACTGTTTTCTGTAGAAACTCTCTAACATTCCTATAACAACCCCTTACTAACTTGTAGGTCTCTATCATATCTCCCCTCTTCCTCCTATCCACTAGACTCTGTAAATTGCATCTTCTAAGCCTTTCCTCATATTCGACATTCCAGAGATCAGAAACTACCTTAATCACTTGTCTCTGGACCCATTCAAATATCTCTTCATCCTTTTGAAAACCAGGTGACCAAATCTGTGCATAGTAGTCCATGTGTGGTTTAATCAATGCTTTATACAATGGAACAATAATCTCCATACTCCTACAAGTCAGCGTCCTCCACATCATTCCCAGAAGTCTTTGTGTTATCCTCACAATTTTGGTTATGTGTCCTCTAAATTTCAGACACTTATCCACTATCACCCCAAGATATCTTATTTCCTCCACCTCCAACAATATATCCCCACCAAGCATAAATTCTACATTCCATCTTTGTTTCCCAAATTTTAAAACCTTACATTTTGCAACGTTGAACTCACATCCCCATTCTCATGCTCAATCACTCAATTTATTCAAGTCTTCTTGTAAGGCAACAACATCTTCTCTACTCTTCATAATTCATTACAACTTTGCATCATCTGCAAACAACTGAGGTACATGGCTAGTGACTTTCCTCTTCTGGGATATTGCTCCTCCATACACAACTTGCTGATACCTATCAGATAGCCAGTCTCCGATCCAATGCACTAATCTAATATCCAACCCATCTGCTCTAGTTCGACTATCAACTTATTATGCAGTAGTCTATCAAAAGCCTTTGCAAAATCTAAGTATATTACTGTGTATCCCTCTTCTCTGTCCAAGGATGGTGTCACCTTATTGTAATGAGTAAGTAGATTACTAAATCATGACCTCCCTTTTGCAAATCCATCTGTCCATCAAAGATAATACCATTGTTGTCAACCCAATTCTGGATCCTAGTTCTCACAAACTTCTCCAACAATGTAACCACAATACCTGACACACAGATAAGCCTATAGTTGGATGCTTGAGTTCTATCACCTCCCTTATGAAGTGGTGCAATCTTGTCCTTCTTCCACTCCTTTAGAACCTCACCCAATGCAAGACTCATATTAAAAAAATGTGTCAAGGCAGATGTCAACTACTTGGCACATTCCTTCAGAATACATGGTGATATATTATCAAGTCTCACAGCCTTATTAACATCAGGTTTCCTCAACTCCCCATACATTTCTTGCTCACTTACAGTCAGTCTCTCTCTCTTTCCCATCATCAACTGCTCTCAGTCTCTCCATGAAGTCGCATTAACAAGAATGAAAGACCCTTATGAACTGCTCATTAAGTATCTCCACTATATTGTCTGCAGCAGTTGTCCTTATACCATTTTCTCCAATCAATGTCATCCTTCCATAATCATTCTTTTTTTTTTTTTTGCTGGCTACATATTGAAAGAACTCCCTAGGATTCTTTTTGTCTTCATTAGCTAACTGCTACTCATACCTCACTTTTGCTACCCTTACCAACCAAGTCCTCCTTGCCTGGTCTTTGTAGTCCTCATGGAACTGGTTATTACCAGTTCTCTTATGCTGCCTCCATAATGCCCTTTTTCTATTGTATGCTTAATCTCTTCATTCATCCATTTCACACCTACCTTATTTAACCTTCTGACCCTTGGAATACATTTAGACATTGCTTCTACTAGATAGGTCTTGAATATCTCCCAAGCTGCATTGATCTCTTTTCCGGCTAACTGTTCATTCCATGCTAAACCTGCAAGCTGTCTCCTTAGCTCTTCATAATTACCGCCCTTTTAGTTCTATGTACCCTTTTCTCACACTGCTGGCAACCAACCAGGTAATCATTTCATGGTCACTCTCACTAACTGGAGGGTGATTTGTCATCTCATTTATAATTACATCCTCTGATGAGAAGATCAAATCCAAGACCCTCAATCCTTGTGTGCCCTATGTTACATACTGTCTTATTACTGAATTAATTTTTCATACAAAATTACACTCCAAAATTATCTTTCCTGCTGACTCACTTTTTACATTCTAATGAAATTCATCACACACATATCATTCACATCCTATCTCAAATGTTAGCTAAATGGAAAAAACAATTTTGTCACTCTCTCTCTCTCTCTCAATAAGTATATCTTATATCTTATTTTTTTTCAGAGTGTCATAACGTTGCTGGTTATCTGTCTGAACAAAACTATATTTAGTTCAGCTCACTAATGTTTAATATAACTACTATTCAGGTAATTAATACTTTATACTGTACTATTACAATAAATATATATACAAACTGGTGATGTGATTATATTTACCTGCTGATTTGAGGGGATCACCACCATGAATTACAACAAGATCTGGTATGCCATCAAGATCTAAATCGCGGACATACTGAGGAGTATAAATGTTCGAAGTCTCTATCTTTGCATTTTCATCATTGAACACCCAGAGCAAACTTCCATCTATCCCTTTGACTGCTCGCATTCCCTATTATTAATGTAAATTATTTTTAATATATTTCTTTTCTCTCTGAAAGTAATAACTGTACATAACTTATCAAATTTATTGACATTTATAATTATTCTCCCATACTAGAAATGTAAAAGAATTCTTACTGCCATTCTTCCTCCTCCAATGCAGTCTCTTACTCCATCTCCATCAATATCTATATTGCAATTTATAGCAAATATTTCATGTGGTGTATAATGCCTCCACAATTCTTTCCCTGTATTACCTTCAAGTGCCAAAATTCCTCCACCACAATCGTTAACACCATGGAAATATACATCACACACAACTGGTGGGTAATAAAAGGCATCTGCACCTGAAAAAAAGAAAGAAAAAAATATTAGAATTGCATATTAAAAACAAATGTTTTCTTTTTCCCCCCCCCCATGCCAACTCACCAAAGTGGTAGTTATCACTCTTAAATGAACACTAATATGTAGGAACAGAAGTTATTCTTCTCCTTTTCAAGCCTTTTGCAATTTCCATCTGGACTACCATTTTATGAACACCCAGTAAAGAGGAGTTAAAATAGCAATATATCCAAGGGTTAAGGGAATTTTATAGTATAAACATAGTGGATTTTTCAATTTACAGAAGGTGAGGAAACAACAAGGGGGATAATCCCTAAAAGCTGAGGATGGACAACTTTTCTCATGGGAGTGAGCAAGTAGAATAAAGTTGCTACAGGAGTCGAGTGCATCCTTAGTGATGGTGTTCAAGGAGTGGTATGAATTTGGGAAGTCTTCCTCAGAAGAATCCTTATACCCAATGAATGTGCCTGCATAATAATTTCACAGCACAGTTTAAGAGTTAAAGAGTATAAATGTTTGTACTTTATAAAACCACTCCAATAAGCAACGTGGTCTTACAGTTTAATAACTGTAACAACTCATATCAACTCCTTTAAAATGTGATCCTTTTATGTCAAAATCAAGAATAACAAAATAAAACATTTTTAACAGTAATACAAGTAAATCACGGGAAGGACATCAGACATTGAATTTTATTATCACTAAATAAGCACTATCAGTGGTGCCTGTTAAGTGCCACAGTGGACGAAAAACTATCATTTTATATTGTTATTATTATTATTCAGGAACTCCATGGAGTCACAACCCTCATCATGGGAGGCCAATCCTAGACAACACAAAGACTATCATACCACTTTTTTAAACTCACTCACAGCTTATGCTCTTGTCCCATCAAGCAATGCATTCCATATGTAATATTTATGAGTTATATTGGTGGACATTGTTTATGAATGTAATATTTGTAACAATTTGTTTGTAATGGCTGTAATACTTTGTAAATCTTTATAAATCACTTTTATCACTGTGCTTATATCAATCTCTAATTCTATCTTTGTTCCACTTTAAGTATTCCTCCCCGTGTCTGGGATCTCTAGATATTTATTTAAATTATTTTGACTGCACCTCAGAAGTTCCCCTTATGACACAAGAAAGCATTAATACCCTCGCTGAACAAAGAATTTACTCATATCATAACTTAGCCACAGGTTGCAGTCATGGCCAAAAATTTTCTACTAAACTTCTTAAAATCATTAATAACTTCTGGGTTCCCACCTTACAGGTCCGATTTTATTTAAGATCAATGCATTGCAATTTAAAATAAGATCAGGCAAAAACTTTGTTACAAATGCAATGTAAGATTTAATAGTCAACAAACAGGCATATATTTTACACTATAAGACAGAGGGTGATCCTCTGTAATTCTAGAAAAAAAACTCAAAAAAACAAACTTGCATATATCTCTACTTCAATTAAAACAAGGCATACATCATATTATCTATCTAGCTTAGAGAATTATCATTTAGCAAACTTCTTAATACTAGAATAATCGGCGTTAAGGACATGTTACGATTAATATAACATATTGTAAACTTAGTTAAGAAAAATCATACAAGATTATATACAGGCGTTAGATAAAAATCATAACCCAAAATATTTCCTAGGAATTAGCTATACTCATTCTTAGATGCAATCATCAAAATCCAGACAGAACAAGTCTCCAAAAGTTATTCTGGATATTAATAGATTCAGTTGTTAAACCCCGTGCACTCCTTGCGTGCACTTACGTAAACCCTTCACTTTGTCATATGATTCCTGGTTTCTGGAACCTTCAACAAGACTTTCTTCTCCATCTTCGTGTTCTAATCTCATTAAGTCAGCCAGCTCTTACATGCATATTTTCAGTTCTACAATCTATTCTTATAGTGTCACACAGTCTAAATAAAACAATATTTTAACTCACATGGGCTGTCTTCTCTTGGGTTACACTCTCCAATTCCATTGGCTGCGACTTTCTATGTTTCCTTTTCTTCGTCTCGGGTTTTTTTGGTCTCTCATCCTTCAGGTCCTTGGGATACCGGCCATTCATCACGTTGGTTCGCGGGATGTGGGTGACGATTCATCGGCGTGATAATATACTGGTGAAGGGTTGCGAATTGTCGCAACCCTTCACGGACTTAGATAAGCGGAACAACTCGTAGACAAGTTCGGCTGCTCCTCAGCTGATTCGTCCTCTGGGCTAAATGACGGCTCGCGGCACAGCTTCCCTACTTTGGCTTCCTCCTTGACACGTCAGGACATCACTCTCAGGCTTTCTATCACATCGTCCCCTCGTATGCTCGTTTCTTCTCTGTGCAAAAACTCCCTGTGTCTCTGGAAGTCCCATCTTATATTCCATCAGTTTCGAGACCCTGGATTCAGTTTTCTAAACCCCGTGCACTCCTTGCGTGCACTTACACGAACCCGTCAACAAGTCCTTTCTTCTCCGTCTTTGTGTTCTAATCTCATTAAGTCAGCCAGCGGAACATCCGTTTGAATTTTTGCCATCCCCTTTTTGCATTGATCTTGAGGTCACTTAGGGTTGAACTCATAAACAAAATTTTAAATGGCATTCCGACTGTAGAGCGTTTCTCTCAGCCTTGAAAGTTTTACATCTTTTGTTCAAAGAGATAGCTAATTCTCATTGGGCTGTACATATGTTACATACAATACAAAATGTTCAAAGAAAAGACAATTTACAGGTGTTCTGAGTTCTGCCTAACTGTAAAAACTCTATGCGTTCATTATACAAAATTTATTCTTGTTGCATCAAATTTTTATGCATGGTCTAACCATCCTCCATGCAAGAAACCCACTCCTAACCTTATTGTTCACTACTTCCATTCATAACTTCCAATGATGACTTCTTATCTTCATTTCCTCCCTTGTGCTACTCTATGAAAGATCTTCCCAGTGTCAACCATGTAACTATCTCTGAACAGTTTTAAACATCTTAATCATATCACCTCTCCATCTTATTAAACTCGACAGTCCATATACCCTCAGCCTTTTGTTATCTGCCTCTGCACCCCTCTTCAAGATTAACATATCCACTTTAAATCCCAGTGACCTAATCTGAGCACAATAACTCAAATATAATGTGATCAGGGCTTTATACAATGGAATCACCACTCTTCTTGCTCTGCTGGTGCATCCTTATCTCTCTTAAATCCGAACATCATGTTTCAGTCAATTGTCACTCCAGGGTCCCTTGGCTCCTCCACTTTCTCTAGTTCCACCAACAGAGTATAGTCTAACATAGACGGATCCCATATTTCAAGGTCATACATTTAGTTGAATTAAACTGAAACCATTTTTTTTCCCCATCTGTCAAGCTTATTCAAATCCTCAAAAGACTTGAACTACATGGGGAACCCAAACAGATTTCTAGTTCTTCGCCTTAAACATTCAGTGACGATTAGCAATCTTTGATATATATATATATATATTATTATTATTATTATTCTGGCCTCCATGGAGTGAAAAGACTCAGCGTGGGAGGTCCTTTCTAAGAAACACAAAGTCTTGCTGTTCTCAAACTGTTTCATTTTTTCTTCAATAATCTTTGTGTGTTTTAGTCTACAGTTCACATCTGAGAGCTGCTCAACTTTTATTCTCTTTAAAACTTTCTTACATGTTATTCTTTTCAATATGAAATTCAATTTTATCCTGCTCAAGACTAAATAGTGATCACTTCCAATTTCAAATCCCCTGTACACTCTGGTGTCCTGCACCAGGGAGAAAACATCACTATCAACAATAACATAGTCAATGAGACTTTTCTTATTCCTTGCCTCTTCTCTCCATGTGAATTTGCACACATTTTTATGCTGGAACATGGTTAGTAATAACCAGTCCATGTCCTGAGCAGAAATCCAACAGGTATTTGCCATTATTATTAGCTTTGCTCTTTTCTCCAAATTTTCCCAAAATATTTTTGTATGTCTGACAATCATTTCCTACTCTGCTATTTAGATCCCCAACAAGGACCAACTTTTCCTTTTTCATTGTGTCAGTAGGTTTTTCTAAAGCATCAAAAGAATTCCTTCACTTCTACCTTAGTAGAACCTTCTGTGGGACCACAGGCACAAATAAGTCTCATTATCTAGTTCCCATTCTTATATCTGCTCACATCACTCTACTTGACACTGCCTGCCATTCAAGGAGATTAGTCTCATATTTAGTGTTGAATACTATGGCTACTCCTTCTTTTCCTTGATTGTCACTGCCTGAATTTTGCATTTATTGCTCAGAAAGATCTCACCAGTTTTGGTCTTTTTTGTTTCAGTCACCCCTATTATGTCGATCTGGTACTTATCTAATTCCTCAGCTAGCTCCATTTCTTTGCCATTCAGGTTTCTTATGTTGATAGTACCGATCTTTAACTCTGGTGATGTTGAGTTGGGGTGTGTTTTCAGATTTGTTCCAGCAGCTGACTTTTCGCTGTTCGCCCTGGTTCCCTGGTAAAAACAACGGGGGCCTTGTTTAACTGGGCGACACCCCAGCCGGCATGAAATTTTGTCATGTTGTACCATCATTTTCTATATTGGTTTAAGCCAATAAGAATACAATTTGGTCGACTAAATCCCAAATTGCCAGCCCATCCTCGTTCATTCAGTATCCAGGTAGATACCCAACAGGGTGCACTACAAGAAGGTGAGGATTGGACATTAGGTCAGAAGTCCTGGTCAGTTCTCCTCATTCCTTTAATGTGGAGGTCTCCTCTCAGTTATATAGCTTTGAACCTTAAGCACCCCAATCAATAATTTTATTGCTCTAAAATTCATTAATATCATAAATATTACCAACACAATCTAAAAATATTGTTGTTATAATGTATTGCTATTAACTTACATGTAAGTAACAGCATGTCATGCAGAACGAAGAACTGCTAAATCACAAACATAAAACTATGGAAAATATATTTTTTTTTAGATTTTAGAATGTGTCATGTCTTAACATACGTTAATTTACATTTTCACTGTTAAAATGTAAACCTACTCTTTTAAAACAAAACTTTTCTTGCTTTCATATTTACAAAATCACAAATAAGGCCAGTTTAGTCTAATTTTTGACCAATTTCATGTTCAACTGAAATCATAGCAAGATCTTCCAATAAAGTTTCAGCCATTGTAGAATGTAAATAAGTTTAATAAGCTTTTGTTTTGAAAGACTATGCTCGCCACTTACAGCTGTTACCGGTAATGACAGTAATATTCTTAAGGCTACTGCAACATTAGGAGCAAAGTTATTTTCAACTATATAACATAGCACTTCAATTGGTGGCATATTTTCTGGTACTAAGTGGGAAACTAATCTCAATTCATCAAATAGGTCAATGGCATCAACGTCTCTATTCTCTTGATGTGTTAGAATACTGTCTAGATTTTTACATTCGTTTAAAAGTGCAATTGTCGCCTCAGATTTCAATTTTTAGATATTTATGCAAAGCCCTGCTTTGTTTCTGAATATTGCATTCTTTTTACGATTTTCAATTGCGACATTCTGCTCCTGATAGTTTTTCTTTTATCAGACATACTGGAATGTTAAAATTATTTTAAAAGCCAAATCCTAGTAACTGTATCAAAAATGTATTATTAACAATCACTGCAAAACTGTATTTACGTATTTTGATTCTATTTCTTTAATTGGTTTACTCTTAACCAGTTATCTCATTATGATTGTTTGGTCTGATTGGTTAAATGAGATTTACTTTCAGGTCAAGGTCAAACTCATGGCCAACAATTGAATCAGAAATAAATGCAAGATAGAAGGTGTTCTACTATTGTTACGTCGTCTGATATTAACAATGACAGTGCGATATTAAACACAACATAATACTACATTATTTTAAATGATTATGAGTTTTAAAAAATATACAGCAATGAAGTTTAATTATGTAAAAATTTAACTAATGACATCCTGAAGTCTGGTTTCAACAGAGAAGGAATAAATGACTTTTTTATGATTTATTTTTTGTCTAGTTTAGGTCAATTTTACCACAAAGTGCAAACGCATGTGTTGCACTGTTGCAACCCTATGCACAGGATAAGTGAAGGCTTTTCCTGATTACTTGCATTTATTATGATGCATATAATAGGAAATTTTCTGTTTTGGCTGGCCAAATACCAAAGAGAAGAATAAATGTATAAAATTTTAAGCAGTGAGCATTACAAGGTTTTTCATTACTTAATGAGAAAATAAGAAAAATCCTAGTCTTGTTTGTTATAATTACTATATAAAATATTATCCTTGTTTGAAATAATTTCTAATAAAATTACTATTTTAATTTGTTATGAAAAAGGGTCTTTCTTAACTCATTCAAAATTTTTGTATGCCAGGCTAATGCTTCATTCCACCCGGCTGGTAAAAATTTCTTGGGAGAAGACTGAGGATCAATGTTGGAGAGGTTTACAGAAAATGGTGGGATATCAGGGGAGAACCAGTGGTAATCCCTGGAAGCTGTATAATGAGTAATGAAGGGGGGGGTGAGAAGCAGGTTTTTTTGCAGGCAGAGTTGTGAATGATTAGAATGCCTTGCCTGAGAATGTGGCATCTGCAGAGAATTTAAGTGTGTTTGAAGCTCAGTATAATGAGCTGTGTATGACAAAAGGACCTCCTAGATGAGTCTTTGACTACATGGGATCTTGGGATAATAATAATAATAATAATAAGTTGAAAAACTAGTTATTAGTAAGGGGAAATTTCCACATGTTTTTGGCAAAGACATACAATCATTGTGATTTAAGTTAGAGCAGTGTACTAAAGCTCTGCACTTTCCCTAAATAAACAATCATATTTAAAGCCACAACAACAATAACCAAGTTCCTGATCAGAAGATTATGTATTCAGTGTGTACACCGTGCTGGGCTAAGCGAGACTATTAATGCTTATTATAAGCAAGGAGAGATTGATGCTCCTGTATTCTTTTTCCACAGAGTGACTAATATGTTCAAAATAAAGAAGATTGCAATCATATTTACAAATTGGAGTTCATCTATTTGTTTTAAGAGTTCATTTTTGTAAATGATCACATATATATATATATACAAATTTAACCAATCTATTAAGTTCATATATTATTATTATTACATCCTGCATGGAGTCGACAGACTCATCGTGAGAGGTTCATTCAAATAACAGCATATTTATCATATAGAATTTTAAAAGACACTCGGAGAATTGTCAGTAAATGGAATGCATTACCAGAATGTGTTGTTAATGCAAAGAGTGTTAAGGATTCACATCATTCTCTTCAACAGAACTCCAGCCATCCTTCTGGATATGATATACTGATGATATATTCAAAATCTGACCTCATCCCAGAGATACACTCCCTGACTTCATGAAAAAGATAATAGTCTCCAATCCTGTATAAGATTCACCATAGAAATTGAATATTTTGCATTCCTATTCTCCTTCTAGTGAATGCTCTACTTCTATATACCATAAACCAACCTTCTCTAGCCAGTACATACTAAATAATTCAACTCATCATCCTTCATAAAAGAAAGGCATTATAAAGAATCTACTGAACCATAGCATTTCTCCAAAAGACAAATACGCTAGATCTGTGATCCCTATACACAGTAATATATACACTATAATCGGAAAACAGTCATCCGATCCCTTACATCTCCAGCATTTCTGAACCTATTTTTAGGATCTTAAGGAAATATAACTTAATATGGACATTCTTAGGAGAGAATGAATGACTACTATTTGGGCTTTTTTGGTCAAATTTATTTTAAAACTAAGTTATACCAACTAGTTTCGCCAACTTTGGCTGTTGGCTTCATCAGGGTAAAAGATGTATAAAAAATAAGAACACTTAAATGCTAAAAACTGTTAACACTAAAACCATAAAATGAACCAAATACAATTGCATTTTATAAAAGCAGAAGAACGCATACATCACACGAATAGCACATGTATGATCTACTAGTTCTTATGTAGGAACGTTCTGTAGTTGGCAGCACTAATGAGGGTCTTCCAGATCTCGGGCAGAATCAATCCTTGGTTTCTATTAAGGTTTTGCTCTGAATGGAGAACTGTTGCGGCTTCTATTATAATTCGGGAGCAGAAGTCCTCCTCTATATAGGGCATTGAGCTTTTATCCCATTCTATAACATGGTTAGTCCTAGCAAAATGAAAGGCTAACCCCGATTTGTCTTCTCTATTATTACTGACGTCTTCTATGTGTTCACTTCTTCACACCATATTTCTCAGAAACTTAGCATTGTACACATGCTAAAAAATAGAGCCTCTCTCATTATGACAGATGATAAAGACCACCAAAATGAACTGTCCCTGATATCAAATAACCTTACAAAGAATGGTTATCCTAGAAAATTGATCCACAAGATTCTTTTCTGACCCCCACAAAGACAACCTGAAGATATACATACAAACTAGTCATTCTATGGAAAAAAAATTATAGGATCATCAATTTTACAGCACTTAGCACAGCATGATTCAGACACCAGGCACAGAATCTTCTGGTGAAGAACTTGAATACCTGATTGTTGTGGGTTTAAATATGAATGTTTATTTAACGAAAGTGCAGAAGCTTTAATACACTGCCCTAACTTAAACTGGAATGATTGAATGTCTTTGCCAAAATTATGGAAAATTTCATTCTAATTAGCACCACTAGATTTATTATTATTATTTTATATATATATATATATATATAATTAGACTAGTGGCTGTGCGCTTTGCAACCATATGCCTGGGAAGGGGTGTCCTAGGTTCGATTCCCATCAGCGACGCGAGGAGCTGAAGGATCTTCCTCAGCCATAGCCAAGTTAGCTGGTCTTGGGCATGGACAGTAGGGTTTTTCATCCCACAAAGCAGGCAAACCGGCCTTGAGAACTCAACACTACGGACATATGATACACTGAGGCATAGGGCTGACCACCTTATACTGTGAACGGTTTGAGGTCCAATGATTAATCAACCCTCGACACCGCAAGGTAGAAGGAAGATGAGATATATATATATATATATATATATATATATTTTATCCAAATCTCGGTGTTTTCACACACATAGAAGTCGTAATTATTGTTTTAAATAATCCATTATTTAAAATCTATTTTAAATAATCCATTTAAATTAGCATTCTACCTTGTCTAGTCATTTTTTAACTGTAGTGATAATGGCTTGTTAGTTTCAATATGAAATATTTGTAAATAAAGTATTATTCAATGTTGTCTTCTGTATGCATGGTATAAATAAATACATATGAAATTTAAAGGTTAATTGCAAGCAAGTTACTTATAATATAATATTTAATATCATAAATAATATTCTTATTCTGTAGTTCTGAATAAAATTAAATACTTAAAATTCAAATTTCCTTACCTGTACCAAATCCAAGAATCACATCTTCATTTCCATCAAGATTAATATCATTGAGACGAATAGCTGTTTCAGTAGTAAGCATTGGAAATGTCTGTGACCAAACATCGTCCACTGTGAGATTAGCACATGGTATTAGATGCTTTGCCTCTTGATAATGGGTAAGTTTCTCACTTATTCTAATGTTTGTCATAAAAATATTGATGAGGAAAACTACTAAACAAATTATACCTATAATAATAAATAAATATTATTATTGTAGATATAATAATAAATAACTAAATCAGTATTAAAAGCTTCAGCTAATAAATATAATCACATGATAATTACATTAACTATTTAGAATGAAAATCCTTGTTTGAAATCAAGAGATCAGCAACAGAAGACTGCATATATTAACATATATTATGATGTTGATGTTGCAATGGATATAATTATTATTATTATTCAGGCCTCCATGAAGTCAAAAGACTCATCGTGGAAGGTCCTTCCTAAGAAACACAAAGTCTATCAAGACTCATTGAGGGGAGGTCCCCCCAAGAAACACAAAGTCTATAATACCACTCCTCGAACTCATTAACCATTCTCGCTCTCGCCACTCCATCAGGCAATGCATTCCATGGTTCAACCACTCTCCATGCAAAGAAACCACTCCTCACCCTCTTGCTCACAGTTTCCTTTCGTAACTTCCAGGGATGGCCTCTTGTCATCACTGCTTCCTGCTGTTCAACCAAGCCAAAGAACTCCCAAGTGTCAACCCTGTAACCACCTCTCAACAGTTTAAAAGCCTCAATCATATCACCTCTCCTTCTTCTATCCACCAAACTCTGCAGTCCACATTCCCTCAGTCGATCCTCACAACTATCATTGTACAGTCCTGAAACCGTCTTTGTTATCCGCCTTTATACCCTTTCCACAGTTAATTTATCCCTTTCAAATCCTGGGGACCAAATCTGAGAACAATAGTCTATGTGTGGTCTGATCATAGACTTACAACAGAATGATAACCCTTTTATCTCTGCAGGTCAGTGTCCTTCTCATTATTGCAGCAATCCTCTGTGTTACCTTCGCCACCTTTGCAATATATCCCCTAAATTTCAGGTTTCTATTAATCATCAACCCCCAGATCTCTTGTCTCCCCTACTTCCTCCAGTATAACTCCTCCCATAGAGTATGCAGTGTCCCATCAATGTTTCCCAAACCTCAAGACCTTATATTTTGCTGCATTAAGCCGACATCCCCATTCATTTGCCCGTCTATCTAGCTTATTCAAATCCTCTTGCAGGGCTGCTGAATCTGCACTATTACTAATAATCCTTCCCAGCTTCGCATCATCGGCAAACAACTGAATATCCACTTGCAATTCACTGATAATGTCATTGATATAAAAGTTAAACAATATAGGTCCCAGTATTGAGCCCTGTGGGACCCCACTTGTAACCCTCTGCTTCCTCGAAACTGCCCCACCATACACAACTCTCTCATTCCTATCGGACAGCCAATCCTGAATCCAGTTGACCCATCTGACATCCAGACCCATGTGCTGCAACTTAAATATCAGCTTATCATGTGGCACCTGTCAAATGCCTTTGCTAAGTCTAAGAAAATGGCACTATATGCCTTTCCCTCATCTAATGCTCTTGTAACTTTATCATAAAAGGCTAGCATATTGCTAAAACAAGAGTGCCCCTTCACAAATCCATGTTGACTATCACAGATAACATTACCCTCATCTCCCCAATGCTGTATATGGTCCTTCACTACTTTCTCCAAGATCTTACTAACTACTGATGACACTCAAACTGGTCTATAATTAGACACTTCCGGTCTGCTACTGCTAACATTGCATATCTTACCTTCCTTCCATTCAATGGGCACGTTTCCCGCAACCAGACTTTCATTGAAAAGCCAGGTCAAAGGCAGTGCCAGTTCCCTAGCACATTCTCTCAAAACTCGTGGTGAAATACCATCCAGTCCCACTGCTTTACTGACATCCAGAGTACTCAGTATTTTAAACACACTCTGCTCCTGTACCTCTAAACCTTGAACCTGCCCTATCCATCTAGCATTAAAACTGACTCCCCCAGGATGAAATACTCTAATAAAGTGTTCATTGAACAATTCGACTATGTCTGCTGCATCAGTCACTCTATTCCCATTTTTATCCCACAATATCATTTCTCCTCCTACTGGCCACATATCTAAAAAAATTCCATAGGATTTTCTTTGGATCTCAGGGCTAATCTCCTGTCATATTCCAGTTTCATCTTCCTTACCATACTAGTCACTCTTCTGGCCTGTGTCTTATACTCTTCATGTATCTTCTCATCTCCTGTCTCCTTATATCTCTTACACAGTCTCTTTTTCGCATGCAATTCCTGTTTAATATTGTTTGTCATCCACTTTACTCCAAATTGTGTCCTCTTGTTCACTCGTGGTATACAACTTACCATTGCTGCTAACAAATATTCTTTCATAATTTCCTAAGCACTAATCATATCATAGCCTTCCAATTCTTCCTTCCATGAAACTTCTCCAAGTTGACGTCTAAGACTATTATAATCACCTGCCTTATAATTTTCCAAGACAAAACCATATGGTCACTCTCTTCAATTGGTGGGAGAGATGTCATCTCAGTTATTATCAACTCTTCTGATGCTATAACTAAATCCAAAACTCTTGAACCTCTTGTTCCCTCTATTACATGTTGCCTAAGACAAATGTCTTAGGCAACAATTCAAGAATTCTAGAAATTCCATTCCCTTATTGCTACATGCATCTTCCTCTCCCCAGTTTATACTACTGTAGTTAAAATCACCCATAACAATCATTCTTCTTGCACTTGCCAAACTCAACTGTCTAAACATTTCCTGGTCCCCACTCTCTGTGCTCCTGGATCTGTAGCAACACTCCACCTCTACCTCACACCATATGCTTTCAAAATCATTAGTGTCACTGCCTTCCAAAGTCTCCATTCTTAGAGGAAATAGCTCGTCATTTATCATAAGCAGTACTCCACCCCCACGCTTTCCCTTCCTATCCTGCCGAAAAATGTTGTACCCAGCAACTTCTATTCCTGTTATTATATCCTCTTCTGTCAACCACGTCTCAGTGATCCCAATAATTTTTGGCGAGGCTGATGCTATCTGCACCACCAATTCTTCTCCCTTATTCCGGATACTCCTGGCATTAGTATATAGCATAAAAATGCTGTGGTTTCTATGCCCAGCATTATCCTCTCTAGACTCCACTGGGCTCAGTGTTACCTGATGTCGTCCCCCTTCTCCCAAGTACCCATTCCCACAAGAGGCCACCCCTGCTACCATCCCCTCCCTGGGACACACTGACTTTTTCAGTACAGCAATCTCTCCAGATGCCTACATCCTTCTTCATTCAAATGTAAGTGGTCTCTTGCATACAATTCCTCTCTGTCCTCAAACGCACTCCAAGCATCCACATCTTCCAGTCCTCTCTTGTCACACATTCTAGCTATTATGTCATTCAATATTACCGCTCTTCTGCTCAGTTCGTCATAATCATACCTAGGCAACACACACACTATCTTTCCTCTCTGTGTCTTCTTTCATACCACCTCAAGCAAGAATCTCATATCTCTCGCTGACCTATTTACACCACCACTCAAGTCATTTGCTCCCACCATCACAATCATCTCATCCACCCCTTTCACCTCTCTTAACTTCCAAAGCTACCCTTTCTATCGTTCCTGCTGGCAAACAATCCCCACACTTGAACACCACGGATCATTGAGTCCCCATACATTATACCTTTTACCATTCCCTCTCTCCTATTGTTTCCATTTTCACTGCACAAAGAATGTGAAGTTATATAACTACTGAATAAAAATAAAACTGTACTGCAATGGAATGAATATTTTCAAGTTTGGAAACATTTTATTACTATTCTCTCATAATAATAAATCATTATCTTTAAATCAAAACAGTATATCAATCTCATAATTATTAGACTACTCTGAAGTCAGTCTATAGAAGGTCCAACATAACTGTTGCAATGTTTGCATCATGTGAACTCCCTTACCCCTCTCTGACAGAACACTTTGTCCATATTTTTCATATAATCTTTTCCTCTACTATCATTGCACAATTTAAATTAGATTCAGTTATGAAGCAGCCAAGCAACTGTTATATGCTGCTTCCTTTGTCCATGCCTCAGAAGTTATATTATCTTTAGGATAATAATATTCAATGTAAGCCTAGGATAACATATGCATATGCTCTACACACACACACTGCTTCATGCATCTGCGTTTTAATGGTATTACATCACAACAAAACAATACATAGGAAAATATATATATATTTAATTAATTGATATATATTTCACTCGATTGCAAACTAGCACAGAGCACAGCTGTTACTTACAACACACAAGCAACAACGAGTAGAAGAAACAATTAAAACTGTAATGAACAAATGACCTAAACTAAGCTCCTTGGCACAATATAGTTCTTTTTTACAGTTGTTAGACTGGAGCTGCTCCTAAGATGACTGTCTTCCAAATTTTGGATAGGTTAATGCAGCCATACGTTTTGAGTTTAGGAGAATAATTTGTAGTATTTCATGTTGACTCCAAAAACAGTCACTCCAACTTGTCATTATGATGGCAGCGGGTGTATTTTTTATGTTCTATGAGGCAGATGTTAACAGACTTCCTGTATATGCCCATAAGTTAGGCAAGTTACAGCCAGATGGATGGAGTCTGTTCTTTGGTGAGCAGATCAGGACCAGTTTTTGAAGTATAATTTGAATACAGTCCTAAATATTTGGACTATGAATAGTATTGTTTTATGTTTTGGAAGGGAGAGGTAGGAGGACATGCAGTATTTTATCTCTTTTGTAGGATTTGGCCAAAAAATGTGTGCTAAAGATAGTTCAGTTGTGCAGCAAGAGCTATGTCACTAAAACAAATAGCTCTTGCTCTATGAGAGTGTTTTATGGATCGCATTGTGCTGGAATAGATTGTAATGTGATTATTATGATCATCAGATCTTCATGGAGTCAAAGACTCATTGTGGGAAGTCCCTCTGACACACACAACTCATCAGAGCCTTAATTAATTCACATTCTCTGGCATTGTACTCCAATCGTTCACCACTCTCCATGAAAACACTTGCCTCTCACTCTCCTTTGTTTATACCCTCTTTATACAGCTTCCTCGTGTTCTCTCCACATCTCAAACCATTCTCTGAAAACCTCTTCAACATTAATCTGATAAGCATCCCTTACTAACTTATGTCTCTATCATAATTACATTTCTCCTATCCACTAGACTGTAAACTGCATCTTCTCAACCCTTCTTCATCCTCAACATTCCATAAAAGAACAATCTTAGTCAATCACCTCTAGATCCTTTCAAATATCTCTTCATCCTTTTGAAAATCAGGTGACCAAATTTGTGCACAGTAATCCACAAGTGGCTTATACTATGGAAACCTAATCTCCTTACTTCAACAATTCAGTGTGCTCCACATCATTGCTAGAATTCGTTATGCAGTCCTCGCAATTCTAGCATGTCCTCTAAATTTTAGATCCCTATCTACCCATTACCCCCAAATGTTTCCCAAAGATCCTCCAATATAGCTCCACTTGGTAGCATATATTGGAAGAGGTTTTCCAAATATCCCATCTGTTTTCTGCATTTTAAAACCTTACACTTTTGCAACACTGAAATGGCAACCCCACTCCCATGTCCATTCACTCAGTCTATTCAGTCAGGATAGATGGTATTTTTGTACTTTATGTACACTAATGCCAGCAGCATTCAGAACAAGCACAAAGAGTTTTTGATATTGGTTAGTTCATCCTGGACAAAGATTATTGGCATTAGTGAGACACAGCTGAAAGAAGATGATATAGTTAGTGGGATAGAATGTGAAGGGTATAGAGTGTGTGTTCAGGCAAGATAAAAAGAAGAGAATAAGGGAGTGTTATTGATGATAGATGATGAACTTCAACCAAAGAGAGTAGAAGTTCAACTGCAGGCCAGTAAATATAGCACATTTGAGGCCATCTGGTGTGAAATACTGGCCAAAGGAACAAAATATACAGTTGGATGTTTCTATAAATCAGGGGATGTAAAGGATGATAGGAATAGCATGCATTGGCAGATAAGCTCAATGAGTGGAGGACAGGTAATTATTATGGAGGACTTCAATTATAGGAACATAGATTGGAAAGAGGAGAGAACATGTGGGAGGAAGTAAATGGAATTTATGCAATTACTAAGGAATAATTACCTGAGGCAACATGTGATGGAATATACTAGGGGTTTGAGAATGATAGATCTATTAACTGCATCAGAGGATTTGTCTATAACCAATATGACCACACTGCCACACCTGCTGGGAAGAGTAATCATATAGTCTTGACAAAGGAGGTAGCTAAATGTGTGGAATTATAAGGCTGGTAAGTGTGACAATTTAGAAAATTAGGCATGTGGCAGTATAACAAGCTTAGAAGATTAGGCATGTGAAATGGCAAGGGCTGGGTGTTCATAGTGTATGGGAAGTGTAAAGAGGTGTGTGTGAGGGAAGTAATAGCAGAGTGCATACCTAGAATCAGGAGAATAAATCAAGTGAGAATTAAACAGATGAATACTATCATTAAGTTAGAGCTACAAAAAAAAAAAAAAAAATAGAGAGAATTCAAGGAGAAAGGTGACAGCAGGCACATGAGCAGTGCAAAACATATGCCAGAAAGGTAACCAGTGTGATAATTATTATTATTATTATTATTATTCAGGCCTCCAAGGAGTCAAAAGACTCATCGAGGGAGGTCCTTTCTAAGACAAAGTCTGTCAAGACTCATCGAGGGGAAGTCCCCCTCTGAGAAACACAAAGTTTATCATACCACTCCTTAAACCCACTGACCGTTCTCGCTCCCACCACTCCATCAGGCAATGCATTCCACGGCTCAACCACCCTCCACACAAAGAAACCACTCCTTACCCTCTTGCTCACAGTTTCCTTTCGTAACTTCCAGGGATGGCCTCTTGTCATCACTCCTTCCCGCTGATCAACCAAGCGAAAGAACTCCCCAGTGTCAACCCTGTAACCACCTCTCAACAGTTTAAAAGTCTCAATCATATCACCTCTCCTTCTTCTATCCACCAAACTCTGCAGTCCACATTCTCTCAGCCGATCCTCATATCTATCCTTGTACAGTCCTGAAACCATCTTTGTCATCCGTCTTTGTATCCTTTCCACGGTTAATTTATCCCCTTCAAATCCTGGGGACCAAATCTGAGAACAATAGTCCAAGTGTGGTCTGATCAGAGACTTATACAACGGAATGATAACCCTCTTATCTCTGCAGGTCAGTGTCCTTCTCATAATAGCAGCAATCCTCTGTGTTACCTTCACCACCTTTGCAATATGTCCCCTAAACTTCAGGTTTCTATCAATCATCAACCCCAGATCTCTTGTCTCCCCTACTTCCTCCAGTATAACTCCTCCCATAGAGTATGCAGCATCCCATCGATGTTTCCCAAACCTCAAGACCTTGCATTTTGCTGCATTAAACTGACACCCCCATTCATTTGCCCATCTATCTAGCTTATTTAAATCCTCTTGCAGGGCTACCACATCTGCACTATTACTAATAATCCTTCCAAGCTTCGCATCATCCGCAAACAACTGAATATCCCCCTGCAATCCACTGGCTATGTCATTGATATAAAGGTTAAACAATATAGGTCCTAGTACTGAGCCCTGTGGGACCCCACTTGTAACCCTCTGCCTCCTGGAAACTGCTCCACCATACACAACTCTCTGATACCTATCAGACAGCCAATCCTGAATCCAGTTGACCAATCTGACATCCAGACCCATGTGCTGCAACTTAAATATCAGCTTATCATGTGGCACCCTGTCAAATGCCTTCGCCAAGTCTAAGAAAATTGCAGTATATGCCTTTCCCTCATCTAATGCTCTTGTAACTTTATTATAAAAGGCTAGCATATTGCTAAAACAAGAGCGTCCTTTCACAAATCCATATTGAATGGCATAATAGTGAGAATGTGTGACAAGAGAGGACTGGTATATGTGGATGCTTGGAGTGCGTTTGAGGAAAGAGAGAAGTTGTTTGCGAGAGACCGTTTGCATTTGAATGAGGAAGGATGTAGGCATCTGGAGAGATTACTGTTCTGAACGAGTCAGTGTGTCCCAGGGAGGATGATAGCAGGGGTGGCCTCTTGTGGGAATGGATACTTGGGAGAAGGGAGACAATGTCAGGTAAGACTGAGCCCAGTGGAGGAGTCTAGAAGGGATAATGCTGGGTATAGAAACAATGGCATTTATATGCTGTATACTAATGCCAGGAGTATCCGGAATAAGGGAGAGGAATTGGTGGCGCAGATAGCATCAGCCTGGCCAAAAATTATTGCGATCACTGAGACGTGGTTGACAGAAGGGGATATAACAACAGGTATAGAAGTCGTTGGGTATAGCATTTTTCGTCAGGATAGGAGGGGAAAGCGTGGTGGTGGGGTGCTGCTTATGATAAGTGATGACCTATGTCCTCTAAGAGTGGAGAATTTGGAAGGTAGTGAGACAAATGATTTTGAGAGCGTATAGTGTGAGGTAGAGGTAGGCAAGACAGGATATTTAGTGGGGTGTTGCTACAGACCCAGGAGTACAGAGGATGGGGACCAGGAGATGTTTAGACAGCTAAGTTTGGCAAGTGCAAGAAGAATGATTGTTATGGGAGATTTTAACTTCAGTAGTATAAATTGGAGAGAGGAAGATGCATGTAACAATAGGGGAATGGAATTTCTAGAATTCTTGAGGGACAAATGTCTTAGGCAACATGTAACAGAGGGAACAAGAGGTTCAAAAATTTTGGATTTGGTTATAGCATCAGAAGAGTTGATAATAACTGAGTTGACGTCTCTCCCACCAGTTGGAGAGAGTGACCATATGGTTTTGACTTGGAAAATGAATAGACATGCAGGAGTATCAAAGAGACGGGAACTTATGTGGAATTATAAGGCAGGTGATTATAATAGTCTTAGACGTCAACTTCGGGAAGTTTCATGGAGGGAGGAATTGGAATGCCGGGATATCACCAGTGCGTGGGAAATTGTGAAAGAATATTTGTTATCAGCAATGGTAAGTTGTATACCACGAGTGAAGAAGAGGGTGCAATTTGGAGTAAAGTGGATGACAAACAATATTAAACAGGAATTGCATGCGAAAAAGAGGCTATGGAAGAGATATAAGGAGACAGGTGAAGAGATGCATGAGGAATATAAGACACAGGCAAGAAGAGTGACTCGTGTGGTAAGGAAAGCGAAACTGGAATATGAGAGGAGATTGGCCCTAAGATCCAAAGAAAATCCTAGGGAATTTTTTAGCTATGTGGCCAGTAGGAGGAGAAATGACTGTGGAAGAATGATATTGTGGGATAAAAATGGGAATAGAGTGACTGATGCAGAGGACATAGTGGAATTGTTCAATGAACACTTTATTGGAGTATTTCATCCTAGAGGAGTCAGTTTTAATGCTAGAGGGATAGGACTGGTACGAGGTCTGGAGGTACAGGAGGAGAGTGTGTTTCAGATACTGAGTACTCTGGATGTCAGTAAAGCTGTGGGACTGGATGGTATTTCGCCACGAGTTTTGAGAGAATGTGCTAGGGAATTGACAATACCTTTAACGTGGCTTTTCAATGAAAGTCTGGCTTTGGCAAAGGTGCCCAGGGAATGGAAGGAAGGTAAGATAGTGCCATTGCATAAGGATGGTAACAGACTGGAAGTGTCTAATTATAGGCCAGTCTGTGTGTCATCAGTAGTTGTTAAGATCTTGGAGAAAGTAGTGAGGGACCGTGTACAGCATTGGGCAGATGAGGGTAATGTTATCTGTAGAAAAGCAAAATAAGAATGTGAAAGGAAATTAGCAGTACAGGCCAAAGATAATCCCAAAGAGTATTATGGTATGTTATGTTAAGTAAAAAGAAGAATGTTCATATCAGAATAATTTTAATGAATGCTGATGGTAGGGAGGTAACTGAATCAGGCAGAATAGCAGAATTACTAAGTGAAAAACTTTGCAAGAGTATACCATCCAGGTGGAAATATTGCAGTGAAAAAAGGTAGGCAAAGGGCTTATATGGAAACTGAGGTTAATGAACTGGAGGTGCAAAGCATATTACAAAACCTTAATGTGAATACAGATATGGAATTAGAAGGTATACCAGTTTAAGTTTTATAAGAAAGTGCTAAGAAATTGTCAGTGCATTTGACCACAGTTCTAATCCAGGTGTCTAGTGATGTGCTGTAGGGCTCTGTTCTTGGGCCACTACTATTTAATTTGTTCATTAACAATACAGGAAAGGATTTGAGAGGAACTATTCAGTCATTTGCTGATTATGCAAAATTGAGTAGAGCAATAGTTAATATAGATGATGTTAATATTTTGCAGGATGACTTGGACAGACTGACAGTCTGGGTCAAGGTGAATGGACATCAGATTAATGTGGCAAAGTGTAAGGTTATTCATTTTGGGATGAAAAGATTATCAGCTGTGGGTGTACCACACTGATGGAACTGTACTCCAAGAATTTCATGAAGCCAGGGATTTGGGGGTGTTAGGGGATAGGGAATTAAAGTTTAGAGGGCATATTGCAAAACTGGCTAAAGCAGCTCATTGGTTTACTGAAGAATACCCTGATGAGCAGAAACAGCAGGTTTCTGCTGTTTCTGCTCATCATTTCCCCATCTTAACTAGTATGCAGAGATCTGGTCACTTGGGTTTCTTGAGAATAAGGAGGAAGTAGACAGGAATCCTGGGGCAAATGACCAAGATGGTATCAGGTCTATGGAATGAACCTTACAAAAAAAAGTTGAAGATTTATGGGTTACAGAAATTAGTTGACATGTGGAAAGGGGGTAATATGATTGAGATATATAAATTACTGAAGAGTTTTTAAGATTAATACGGAGGAAACTTTTCAGAACAGGTCTGGTGGTGGGAGAACAGGGGCAATCCTTAGAAACTGAGTGAAAATTAGTTAGCAAGGGTGTCAAGGATTAGATTTTTTTGCTTGGATAATGATGAATGAGTGGAATAAGTTGCCTAAGGTTTAATACTGTCCTGTATTAAACTTTTTTTTATGTATACGTCAAAAGTAAGATTGCTATGATGTTTGGCTGAAATGAGAACATCCAAGAAGGAAATAATCTTTTTTTTTTCATCTGATGTAAATTGGATTTTTTACGATTTACACCATTAACAGAGTCACTAAAGTTATGGGGATTTTTCTAAGCCTGGCCAATGGGAGAAAACATTGTTATCTTACCATTTTTATGCTCTAAATTTATTATTATTATTATTATTATTATTATTATTATTAAGAGAGGCCTCCAGGGTGTCAGAGACTCATCAAGGGAGACCACACACTACACCCACCAGATATCATACTTATTCTTGAATTCATTCACACTCCTTGCACTCACAACATCCAATGGCAATCCATTCCAATCATGCACCACCTTATGAGAGAAAAATCTAGTCCTCGCCCCCATCTTAGCAGCCTTCATTCTCATCTTCCAAGGATGCCCTCTCATCCTTTCCCTACCCTCCAAAAATCAAAAAATTTCATCAACTGATGAAATTTTTTGATTTTTGGAGGTATGACTGTATCATACCTCCTGTATGACCCTTTCAGACGTTTGCAAGTCTCAATCATATCTCCCCTCTTTCTCCTCTCTGTTAGTGTCTGCAGTCTACAAATTCTCAATCTGTCTTCATACTCAGTATTCCACAATCCTGATATCATTTTTAACACTCTACTTTGTACTATCTCCAATATATATCAGAATCACAACGTAAACCAGGAGACCGACCTGCGCATGATAGTCCAAGTGAGGTCTTATCAAGGCCTTGTAAAGAGGAAGAGGCAAAATTATCTTTACATGTGAATGTTCGTTTCAGCATTGCAATTATCTTTTGAGTTGTATTTGTAATCTTTGCCACATGACCCCTGAACTTCAACTTCCTATCTATTAACACCCCAAGATCCCTAGCCTCATCAGATTCTTCTAGCCTAATCCTATTAATATAATACGACACTGGATATCAAATCACGCCAAACTGAATGACTTGACATTTACTGACATTGAACTGTCACCTATTTTCCCATGCCCACAATTCCAGCCTATTCAAATTATTCTGCAATTACTGTATATCAGCAGCATTCCTGATTACCCTACCTATCTTTGCATCATCAGCAAATAGCTGTATGTTACTTGTCAAATCCTTCCCAATATCATTAATGTCTAGATTGAATAACAGTGGACCAAGCACTGATCCTTGTGGCACACCTCTAGTTACCTTAAACCTTGCAGACTCAGATCCCCTGTATACCACTTTTTGATATCTGTCAGTCAACCATCCTCTTATCCATGCTAATGTTGTATAACCCAAACCCATTTTCTCCAATTTATGAAGCAGTCTGTCATGTTGTATTCTGTCAAAAGCCTCAGCAAAATCCAAAAGTATCATGGTGTATCCATTTCCCTTGTCTAATTCAGTAGTAACATTGTTATAGAATGTGAGCAAGTTGCTAAACATGACCTTCCCTTAGTAAACCAATGTTGTTCATTGGTTTACTAATGGGTCAATCCATTTCTGAATGCGAGCTCTAATCCATTTCCAGCATTAACAGTTATATAACATTGTCAATATCACATTCACACCATTCCTCCCTTTATAATTTAGTTTCCCTGACTCTCTGTGTTAGGTCCCATACCAGTTATCAGTTTTTCTAGATTCCTGATACAAAAATGCATTCAGGTATAGACCATCCCTCTTATACAAATCCAATCTTCCCTCAAACTCACTCCACACATCCAAAAACTCGCATCAATTCCTTTTGCATAACCTACGCATCGAATCGTTTGCCATAATAGCCCTTCTTCTTAATTCATTTTTATCATAGCAAGGTAAAATACTAACGATTTTCACTTTCTCCTCTTCCAACAACCCTTTCATGTCCTCTCTCATACTGAACTTATCGCCAGTTAAATTGTTCATACCTACTACAACTACGATTTTGTTTACTTTTCTTTTCTGTTTTTGAATTGCTTCCTTTATATTCTTAATTTATAACTCGATGTTATAACTCACTTATCTATAGCATGTTTTATTATAGAGTCACCATACGAAAACAACTTCTTTCTTTTTACTAACAATGTCACTTACCTGAATTCTGTTACTTCCTGACTTACCTGTTTCCTTGCTTCGTTGTTTCCTATTTTCCTGTTTAATTTTCTTTTCTCCCTCTGTCTGTTCATTTAAATGCCTCTTGACTTTTTGCAATTCCCGCATTGTCTCTCTGATGACCTGCTTCAACTTCACTATTTTGGAGGTTAATTCATTTTATTAACCTTCCCAATAACCTCGTTAGCAGGGCTAACCTTCTGGTTCTCACCTGCAGTGCTTTTTTTTAGCATTACGTTTCTTGCCCTTTTTTTTGGTGCCACTTCAAACGTATACTAAATATTGAAATATCTAATAAAAAATATGTGATAAAATATAAAATACAATAAAATCTACTTTCTAGTATATTACAAAACAATAATTTTCTAAGGGAAAACACAATAAAAACAGACAAAAATCACCAATTTCACACGAGCATCAAATTTGCTCGTGTGAAATTGGTGATTTTGACCAACTACAATGTATCCTCGAATCCAATTTAACTGCAGATGTATTTTAAAGTAAATATATAGAAAATAGATGGGGGGGGGGGAAAGCCTACTTACACAGTGCAAGGCACAGAAATTCCTAGTAGAATCACAATCACTCCCCCCCCCCCCTTATCAGTTCAATTAATTTAGAAAAGTCTTGAATTAAACTTGGTATTTAGGTTTGGTAAAATCCTAGTTGCATTCATGGTTTTATTCTAATACACAAAGCTTTTTCTTAGCTCCATAGTAAATCAGTGATAATCTGTCATTCAATATTTCCATTACTGTTACAACAGTACTTAAAGTGCATTATAGAATTATTATTATTATTAACATTTGACTTCCATGGAGTCAGGGACTTACTGTGGGAGGTACACACTATTGCACACAATGTTCATCCAACAGTGCCTTAAGATGATTCAATGAGTCTACACACAACATACTCAGGCAATGCATTCCACTCTCCACGCAAAGAATCTACTCCTCACTCCTCTGCTCACACCCTTGTTATACTGTTACCACCAATGGCCTCTTGTTCTACCTACCCCCCCCCCATCTATGAAAAATCTCTTCCACATCAACCCAAAAACAACCCCTGACTAGCTTATATGTCTGAATCGTATCCCCCCCCCCTTCCTCCTGTTCACAAGGCTCTGCAACTTACATTCTCTCAATCTGTCCTCGTACTCCGCATTCCAAAGAATTCACTGACCACCTTTATGAATCTTCTCTGAACCCTTTCCAACATATCCTCGTCACCATGAAAACCCACGACCTAATCTGTGCACAATAATCCATATGAGGCCTGACCAACGGCCTCATAACCTCTTTATTTCTGCATGTCATGGTTCTCCGCATCATTGCCATTATTCGATGTGATGTCTTCGCAACTTGTGCAACGTGGCCTCTGAATTTCAGATCCTTGTCCAACTAGATCTCTCATCTCCTCTACTTCTGTTAAAGTTAAAATGATGGGATGCAAAGTGTATACTTTGCATCCCATCATTGCTTAACAAATCTCAAACCCTACACTTTGCAACATTGAACTGACAGTTCCACTTACCTGCCAATTCATGCAATTTATTAAAGTCCTCTTGTAAGACTATAACATCTGCTTGACTCTGCATTGTCCTCCCCAGTTTTGCATCATCTGCAAACAGCTGCATATCACTAGTTAAACGCATTCCGATATCATTAACATACAAATTGAACAACAATGCCCCCCAAAACTGACTCCTGCGGCACAACCAGTTACCTTTCTCTTTCGGGATACTGCACCACGGATACAACTTTCCAACAGCCAGTCACTCTGATCCAGCTCAGAAGTCTGTTAACATCCATCTGTTTCAATTTATTTAAGAGCTTGTCATGTGGGAGTCTATCAAAAGCCTTTGCAAAATCCAAGTGCACCACTGTATATGCATCTCCCTTGTCCAAAGTACTTGTCACCTTGTTATAGTACATAAGTATGTTAATGAAACATGATCTCCTCTTAACCAACCCATGCTGATAATCACAGATAATACTGCTGTTATTAACCTATTTCTGCATCGTACTTCTCACCAATCTCTCCAGTACCTTCACTGCAACTCCAGATATACAGACCAGACTATAATTTGAAGCTACAGCCTTATCACCACTTTTATGCAGTCAAACAATTTTACCCTCCTTCCACTTCCTTGGAACCTGTGCTATTGAAAGACTTTTATTAAACAGTAATGCCAATGCTACTGCCAATTCCCTGGAACATCCCCTCAAGATGTGTGGTGTTATTTCATGAAATCGTTTTGCCTATTGGTTATTTATTTACTCAAATACCTCCTGCTCACTCAAAATTAAGCTATCCCCCCCCTCCTATATCCTCTACACCTAATTGCCTCATGATTCCACTCTAATCAGGATGAAACACCCTTATAAATTGATCACTGAATACCTCAACAATGTCTTCTGCAGCAGTTACCATTCTACCACTTTCATCCATTAACTTTATCTTACCATAATCATTCTTTCTTCTACTTGCCACATATCAAAAACTCTCTAGGGTTTTTCTTGGCCTGATTTACCAAATTCTACTCATACTCTACTTTTGTTTTCCTGACTAACTGAGGCACTCTCCTGGTTTGTTCTTTATACTTCTTTATATTTGAGAGAGGGCACTAGTGAGCCAAGCACTGTGGACATGTTTAAGAAGAGCTCCTGAATGAGATAAGTTATTCTAGGAATAATTAATTATATATGCATAATTGTTTGAGTAAGAGCGGCTGTAAACATTGTGCGCTACCGGTATTATTAGTGTTGGGGATTTTTCTTGCCTAAACTTAATTATGAAATCGTTATTATTAGACCTAGTAACCTGCAGAGAAAAAAAAAAAAATGGCGGCAGCATTGTCATTCAATGCTTTTAATTTAGATTTCAGCGTTTCGTTAAGTGTGAGGTCTGTTATATGTATTCCTTCGATTACATAAACGATTTGTGGATGTTTAGTGCGGATGGAAGAAGGGTGTGTGTGCGAAGTGTGACCTGAACTAGGAACTGATGAATGCAAATATGAAATTGATGACAGAAAGTTAGTAACGAGAATGTCGCGGAAAACATGAGTGCACGTTTGAAAGAGGGGCGAAAAAATGTTAAAAAATCAGTTAAAAAGAAAAATGGCAATTTGATAACTGTAACGGATGTTAAAAGGGATGAAAGCGAGGCGAGAGTGGCGGAATGAAACTAGAAATGGCATCATGCAGAAATCGAAAGTGAAAAAAATCGAAAGAATGAATGATAGCGAAAAAAGAATGAATGATGGCAAAAGTTGGATGCATGTTCGAGAGAAAGTATGGAACCAAAAAAAGATAAATAAGAGTGAAAGTGAGAAGAATGATAGCGAAAGTTGGACGTATATGTTGGACCTAAAGTACGGAAACAAAGAAGGATGAATGAGAGTGAAAGCGAGAAGAGGGGGTTGAAAGTTAGAAAGTTAGAAAGATTTAATGAAAGAGAGAATGTGTCGTGAGATTCGGAAGTTGAATTGGATTGGATGAGGCAAGAAATGAAATGCATGCAGAATGAAATTAAGAAAATTCAGGTCAAAACTATTAAAATAAATCATGATGGCATGAAAGAGTTAACGAAAGATGAGCGAGTGGCATTGTATGGCGACTCCATTATTAAAGGTGTGCTAGAGGATAGAATGCACAAGGTATGTTTTCCAGGTGGTAAAATGAGTAGAGTGATTGAGGCATTGTGCGGGAGCAAGCAAAAGAGTTAATAATATTAATTGGTACAAATGATTTGAGAGAGGACAAAGAGCGTGTCAAAATGGATATCAGGAGGCTGCTTGGAAGGATAAAAGAGAATAGTGTGACAGGAAAGGTAGTCAGTGTGTTGCCTAGGTATGACTGTGGTGAAATGAGGCAGAGAGCAGGATTATGAATGTTATGCTGGCTGAAATGTGTGAGGAGATGGGAGTACAGTTTGTTAATGTGTGGAATGAGTTTGAGGGATGAAGTGATCTGTATGGGAGCGATGGACTGCATTTGAGTGGTTATGGTGTGAGTCGCTTGGAGAGACTGCTGCTGGAAGGTAGAGAAGTAAATACAGAGAATGAATCAGATCAAGAGGGGGAGTGATGTGGAAGAGCAGAAGAGTAAGACAGGAGAGATTGAAGAAGTGGATATAAATGGGAAAGTGAGTGGTATGAGTATAGAAAATGAGAGAAGCAGGGAAACGAGAAGGTTCAGGGTGGACAGGGGTGCACAGCATGAGAAAGGTGGATGCTCCAAGAAGAGGTGAGAGCATGTGTAGGCAGGAAAGAAATGGGATGACCAGGGATCAAGAAGAAACAGATGGAATTGAAAAGGGTTCTAAAATGAAGAAGCAGAAAGGGAAATGGCCCCAGTCCAGCATGGAGAGATCACATCGAGTCAGTGGTATCAGTGGAACTAGCTGTAGATCCAGAAATGAGCTGTTGTGTTTGTATACCAATGCTAGAAGTATAAGAAACAAGGAGGATGAAATGGTTGCACTAATTGCGTCTGTACATCCAAAGATTGTCGGAATAAGTCACACATGGTTGGAAGAGGATGAAATCCTGAGAGTAACAGAGATGAAGGGTATGATGTGTTTCGTGAGGATAGAAGGGGTAAAAAGGGAGGGGGAGTGCTATTGATGATAGAGAAAGAGTTATGTCCATACAAAGTAGAGATGCAAGACGGAAATGGTGCCAGTGGTTTTCAGGCAGTATGGTGTGAGATAGAGGTGAATGGAATCAAATACTTGGTGGGATGTTGTTATAGACCAGGTAATGTGGATGGTGGTGATAGTGAAATGTATAGTCAAATAAGCAAGCAAATAAGAAAAGGGTGATCATTATGGGTGATTTTAATTATGGCAATATAGACTGAAATGAAGAGATAGCAACTGGAAGTAAAGAAAATTAATTTCTTGAGTTTCTGAGGGATAACTACCTCAGACAGTATGTAACAGAGTGCACACGAGGATTAAGGGTCTTGGATTTGGTCATCTCATCAGAGAATGTAATTATAAATGAGGTGTCAAATCATCCACAAATTGGTGAGAGTGACCATGAAGTGATTAACTGAGTGATTTCCAGCAGTGTGAGGACCCCTGTGAGAAAAGGGTATATGTGGAACTACAAGGGGGGGGGTGATTATGAAGAGCTCAGGAGACAGCTTGCAGGTGTAGCATGGAATGAGGAGGTAGCTGGAAAAGAGATCAATGCAGCTTGGGGAATTTTCAAAAACTATCTAGCAGATTCAATGTCTGAATGTATTCCAAGGGTGAGAAGGTTAAATAAGGTAGGTGTGAGATGGATGAATAAAGAGATTAAGCATGCGATACAGAGAAAAAGGGCATTGTGGAGGCAGCATAAGAGAAGTGGAAATAAGCAATTTCATGAGGTCTACAAAGACCAGGCAAGGAGGGCGACTTGGTTGGTGAGAGTAGCTAAAGAGCGGTATGAACAGCAGTTAGCTAATAAAGCCAAAAAGAATCCTAGGGAGTTCTTTCGATATGTAGCGAGCAAAAGAAAGAATGATTATGGAAGGATGACATTGATTGGAGAAAATGGTATAAAGACAGCTGTTGCAGAATGTGTGGTGGAGATACTTAATGAGCAGTTCATAAAGATCTTTCAATCTTGTGAATGTGACTTCATGGAGAGATTGAGAGCAATTGTTGATGGGGGAGGAGAGACTGACTGTAAGTGAGCAAGAAGTGTTTGGGGAAGTGAGTAAACTAGATGTAAATAAGGCTATGGGACTTGATAATATATCACCACATATTCTTGTGGTTAAGTTGTTGGAGAAGCTTGTGAGAACTAGGATCCAGAGTTGGGTAGACAAAAATGGTATAATCTTTGATGGACAGCATGGATTGGCTAAAGGGAGGTCTTGTTTTAGTAATCTACTTACTTATTACAATAAAGTGACTGCTTCCTTGGACAGAGGAGAAGGATACACAGTAATATACTTGGATTTCGCAAAAGCTTTTGATAGAGTACCTCATGATAAGTTGTCAGTCAAACTAGAGCAGATGGAGTTGGATATTAGATTGGTGCATTGGATTGGAGACTGGTTATCTGATAGGTATCAACAAGTTGTGTATGGGGGTGCGATATCTAGGAAAAGGAAAGTCACTAGTGGAGTGTCTCAGGGGTCTGCTTTAGGGCCACTGCTGTTTAACTTGTATATTAATGATATTGGTGAAAATTTGGATGGAGAAATTCAGTTGTTTGCAGATGATGCAAAGTTGGGACGAACCATGAAGTGTAGAGGAGATGTTGTGGCCTTACAAGAAAACTTGAATAAACTGAGTGATTGGGCACGGGAATGGGGATGTGAGTTCAATGTTGCAAAATGTAAGGTTTTAAAAGATCTGATAATGATAGTGGATAAGGATCTAAAATTTAGGGGACAAATTTCCAAAATTGCGAAGACAACACGAAGGCTTCTGGGAATGATGCGGAGGACACTGATGTGTAGAAGTAGGGAGATTCTTGTTCCGTTGTATAAGGCTTTGATTAGGCTACACATGGACTATTGTGCCCATATTTGGTCACCGGGTTTTCAGAAGGATGAAGAGATGTTGGAAAGGGTCCAAAGGCGACTGACTAAGGTAGTTTCTGACGTCTGGTATGTTGCGTATGAGGAAAGATTGAGAAGATGTAATTTGCAGAGTCTGGTGGAGAGGGGGAGATATGATAGAGACCTACAAATAGGTAAGGGGTTGTTATAGGATCAATGGTGGAGAAGTTCTATAGAGAATAGTGGGAGATCAGGGAAGAACCAGAGGTCATCCCTGGAAACTGTATAAAGAGGGTGTGAGTAGGGGAGTGAGTTGCAGGTTTTTTTCGTGCAGAGTTGTGAATGATTGGAATGCCTTGCCTGAGAGTGTGGAATCTGCAAAGTTTGGGTGTGCTTAAGGCTCGGTATGATGAGATGTGTGTGTGATAAAAGGACCTCCCAGATGAGTCTTTGACTCCATTAGGTCTTGGGGTAATAATAATAATACTTTATTATTACCCCAAGGTAACAATAATAATAAACATGATGAATAATCATTATTCATTTTGTACTTCCTCCAAAGTACCTACATTTTCCAGATTTCATGCTTAAGCTCCATATTTATCCATTTCCCCTACCTTACTCAGCCTTTTGGCCTTTGGAATATATTCACACATTGATATTGTTATGTATTTCTTTCTCAGTTCCCATGTAGCATTTATTTCCTTACTGCTCAACTCCTCGTTCCATGTAAAAGCTCCAAGCTGTCTTCTAAGCTTGTCATAATCACCAGTCTTATAATTCCACATATATTCTTTCCTCACAAGAGTCTGCACATAACTAGCCACAACATAGATGATTATTTCATGATCACTTTCACAAACTGGAGGAAAATGTGAAAAACCTCACCTCACCTCTCACAATTACATCCTCTGATGAAATGATGCTCTAAAACTCTCAATTCTCGCGTGCTCTCCTTCCCAGGCTGCCTGAGACATTTATCTCTCTAGAAATTTATTTTCCTTATTCCCAAATGCTTACATTCCCGTATTCTCTCCTTTCTTTCCCTTTCTATCCTCACAAAAATTACTGTATCCTTCCATTTCTATTTCCATTACAACATCATCTTCATTCAATCATGTTTCACTTATTCATTGATTTTGGGGAAAATAAACTCAATCACCATTCCATCTCCCCTTATTTCTGTTACTTTTGGCATTTGTAAACAAACACAGCAGTTCATTGTTAGGTCTATCACCAGTCGTATCCAAGCCATGTGTTGGTTGTGATTTCCTCACCACACCTGCCCAATCACCTTTATCACCACTCATCTGCTCAGTCTCAACTTCCCCACCCATATCACAATATACTTCATTTTCATACACACATTCGCTGCCACTTTCAACATCCATTCTCCCTATGTTATGTTTCCCTGTCCACCCGAGCTCTCCCCCTCTTCCCCTTGCATTCCTATTCTCTCTTCATCTCTCACACTACTACAGTTTCTACTGCCAAGCACTTCTGTCCACTCTCCTGATTTTTCCCTTCATCTATTTCTTCTGATCTCTTGCACACATCATACACTGTGCTTCCACAGACTGTAGTTTTTCATCCATCAACACTTTCTCCAGTATACTCACTCCAAAGCCATTTAAACCCCCAACTGGCCATGACATCCATAGATGTCCAGCTAAATCTGGATACACTTCTGTAAACCTATTGAATAACATGGATAAGAAGTGCAATTTGGTCTCACTATTTCATCCCTCGGCTGGTAGGGAGGTTAAATGCAACCCTTCTGCAAACTTCACTCCCTCCTCCTCACACAGCTCCTAGCATACCATTCATGACTTTGGCTCTCCATCACTCATCATTATCATACCTCAGCAACACTGCTAAAATAGACTGAATTTTATCTCTCCTTGGTGAATATTACATAATGTGGGTGGTTTACACCACCTAACCAAAAATTTGATATCTCCTAGAATGCTTCTTTCTAAATGAAAAAATCACCAGGCAACAATAAAATTTCCACAATACAATATTATAAAGCATTTGGATGTCGTATTGCTGGTTTTCAAATCCATGTTTCTTTCTAACCTTCCATAAATGTATTTTAATTCATTAATTATAAAAATCAAAATTCTCTTCCCATTGCTGACAGGTGGTGGGTACTGCAAAAAAATAACCTGTTGTGTTGTAAGTAATGGAATGCCCAATGCATTACATAATCTGTTCCAAATATGCAGGGCAGGAGGGCAGCTATAGAATGCATGTTCTAGTGTTTTCAATCAGTAACAGATGTCACAGATCTCTGATATTCCATAAGTTATAAAATAAAGTATTCTTGACAGTACCCAATTGTGGAAGTTCTTGGCGAAAGATATTAAAGATTTCTTTTTACCAAATTTTACTTTTTTTTAATGTATACTATATATATAATGTATATTAAATACTATAACACTCTGTACTTAGAGTTAAGCACAGAGTGTTATAGTATTCAGGAACAATCTCAGCTTTTGGACTTTATAATCATTTACTCCAAACAGGGTGGATGAAAACCCAGGTAGCACAGGAGAAGGTCTGCACATGTGTGATTGGTCTGCAATATTTTATGGATTTTTGAACCTGTATTGCTTAAATAGCAAAATTTTAAGACTGGGAGCCCAAATCCTCCATGCTTCTTTGACAGATGAAGAAATTCCTTTTTAACTTCTTGATATCAGCTGGACCAAAAAAAACAAAAAATTGCACAGATTTACTACATAATTGCTATTCTTCAGTTTCTGTGATATCTGTAATATTTATTATACACAACTGAGCAGGAATGATTATGGTTTTGAAGTTTTAGAAGAAAAAGAAAGTTGCCCTATTTTCCAGTCTTCTAAGGTTTCAAAATTCTTGAATATAAGTTCTTGAACTGGTAATATTGAGTAAGTGGAGAAGGGGATTCCAAGTATAATGAGGGATTCTCTTTTAGGGGTTAGTCCAAAAAGAATGCCTCCAAGATACCAAAAAACTTTTCTTTCTCTATGTTAATGTTTCCAACGATGTTGCAACATTCTATACCATTACATTGGTTTGTTACAAAACCAAATTCTCACTTTATACAGGTCTTTCAACTTTTTTCTTTTGAGGAAAGCCTGTTCCTTTTCCCATTTCATCATATTCTGTTTTACTGTTTGTTTGAATTTTAACCCCATATCATAATTCCAGGTAACATTATTCCAATTTGAATGGAAGGTCTGGAATTTGGTTGAAAAGATCAACGGAAAATTTGGTGGAAGTCTCCATGGTCCAGAACTGATTTCTACTTTTTCCATGCAGTGGAAGTTAAGTAGAACTGGAATTATGAACTAACATGTTGGTGTCAAGCTGTTTTATCTGAATTGTCCTATTTATATCTCTTTGATATAAATTTGATCAAGATGAGTACAATACCTTGATTCATATACGTGTAAGCCTGGAGATTAGGACTACGAATCCTCCATATGTCTACTAGTTGAGCATTGCTGATACATGTTTTTAAATGTGCATATCCCACTTTTCCACTCCAGGAAGGGGGGACCTCCTATTTTGTCTAATGTGGAATTTTCAATACAATTCCAGTCTCCAGCTGCTATGATGTATACATATGGCTCCAATTCCTGGAAGAATTTTCATCTAACTGTTCCGCATACAACATAAACATTTATAAACCTTAAATTATATATTTAGTTTAATCCTTTATCCAAGCGTAAGCAAACAAAGTTTGCTCCTGAAGTATCTTCAGGACTGGGACAACTCGTGGCAAAGGTGGACTAAGTTCGGATCACTTTCCTTAGTATCCCATAATGCAAAGCACATCTCCTTGCAGACATGTATAATGCTATACATTATGTGAAGGGTCACCCAGACCGATTTCGACTTTTATTGAGGTCTCTTCAGTAGAAGCTAGACCCAGAGGTGATACCAAGGTTGAAGCAATGCAGAACTCAGAATGCATAGCATTATACATGTCTGCAAGGAGAGGTGCTTTGCATTATGGGATACTAAGGAAATTGATCAGAACTTAGTTCACCTTTGCCACGAGTTGCCCCAGTCCTGAAGATACTTCAGGTGCAAACTTTGTTCGCTTACACTTGGATAAAGGATTAAACTAAATATATATAATTCATAGTCTAACCAAGTGTAAAAAAACTTACATTTATAAATCTTATTACACATCCACAGCATTTCCAGTCGATTGTCAAGATTCTTCCTTCTGAATCCCGTTGGATATTATAGAATGATCCGGGGGGGGGGGGGAATCAGAACTACTCCAGCCCTGTTAAATCTTCCAAAGATCCAATAAGAAAGAAGTGGATATCTTCTGTTAAAGTTTTTAATATCTGCAGATGTATACTTCTTGGCAAAACAAGAAGCATACTTCTGCAGCAATAATAAGCTGTATTCCACGAGAAGAAGAAGAGGAGGAGGACACAATTTGGTGTAAAGTGGATGACAAACAATATCAAACAGGAACTGCAGGTGAGAAAGAGGTTATGGAAGAGTTATAAGGAGAGGGGTGGACAGCAGATGTATTAAGAATATAAGACTGAGACCAGGAGAGTGACTAGTATGGTAAGGAAAGCAAAACTGGAAAATGAGAATAGACTGGCCCTAAAATCCAAAGAAAATCAAAGAAAAGTTTTTAGCTATGTGGCCAGTATTAGGAGAAATGATTGTGGAATAATGACATTGTGGGATAAAAATGAGAATAGAGTGACCGATGCAGAGGTCATAATGGAGTTGTTCAATGAACACTTTATTGGAGTATTTCATCCTGGAGAAGTAGATTTTAATACTAGAGGGATAGGTTAGGTTCAGGGTTTAGAAATGCAAAAGGAGAGTGTGTTTCAAATACTGAGTACTCTGAATGCCAATAAAGCAGTGGGACTGGATGGAATTTCGACATGGGTTTTGAGAGAATGTACTAAAGAACTGAGAGCTCCTTTAACCAAACTTTTCAATGAAAGTCTGCCCAAGAGAAAGATACCCAAGGAGGGTAAGATAATCCCACTGCATAAGAGTGGTAGCAAACTGGAAGTATCATGTTATAGACCAGTTTTTTTGTTTCATCAGTAGTTGTTAACATCTTGGAGATATTAGAAAGGGATCATATATATGGGTGATCTGAAACATTCTCGGCCTCAACCATAGATGGCAACATTATTGGCAAGATTTTTTTTTCCATGTTGGTACATCTGTCATAAGCATCCCTGTGAAACTGCAAGTCATTCTATCAAATAGTTTGTTTTATACAGCTGTCTGAAGCAAAAGTATTGCCTGTATCCCTTGAAATGGATAAAATTGAGTATCATATAGTTATAAAATTCTTTGTAAAAGAAGGATTAACAGCCAAAAGAAATTCATTCAAAGTTCATAAAAGTTTATCGGCACTTTTCTCCTTCGTTTTTGACAATTAAGAATGGGCAGCTGAGTTTAAACATGGCCCTACTAGCCTTGAAGATGATCCACATGAAGGATGTCCAAAAAGTGTAACACCAGAAATCATTGATCAAGTGCACGATATGGTATTGGATGACCGGCGAGTCAAAGTGCATGAAATTGCTGCGACTATAGGCATTTCAAAAGAACGTGTAGAAAATATTTTGCACGAAGAATTGCAAATGAAAAAGCTTTGCACAAGACGGGTGCCAAGCTTGCTCACAGCAGATCAAAAAGGCACTTGCATGAAAATCTTTGAACAGTGCTTGAAGCGTTTTAACAAGAATCCAAACAGCAGTCAAAACGGTCGACAAAAGGCAGTTGTTCAACACCAAAGAAGACAAAAGTTGGTTCCATCAGCAGGAAAGGTCATGGCATCGGTGTTTTGGGATGCTAAAGGCATTTTGTTTATTAATTATCTTGAAAAGGGTAAAACAATAACCGGAGAATGGGGAATATTATTCCGATCTTTTAACCAGACTAGACGAAAAAAATTTGTGAAAAGAGACCCGGTTTGCAGAAGTAAAAAAATCCTCTTTCATCAGGACAACGCAATTGCCCACAAAGGTGTTTTTGGCAATGGGAAAATTAAGGGATCTGCACTATGAATTGTTGGAACATCCACCCTATTTCCCAGATTTAGCTCCCTCTGACTTCTATCTCTTCCCAAAACTAAAACGCTTCCTAGCTGGTCTGTTTTTCTTCAAATCAAGAGGTGATTGCAGCTGTAGAGGGGCATTTTGCAGATCTTACTGAGAACCACTACAAGGATGGGATAATGGCGCTGGAGAAATGCTGGAATAAATGTATTAGTCTTAAGGGAGATTATGTTAAAAAATAAAAATAATTTTGAAATTATGAATTTGTTTTTTCATTGTTAGGCCGAGTACTTTCAGACCACCCTCATATAGCTTTGAGCAGATGAGGATAATATTATCTGTGAGAGTCAAAGTCAACATGGATTTGTTAAAGGATGCTCTTGCTTTAGTAATATGATTGCCTTTTATAATAAAGTGACAAGAGCAGATGATGAGGGAAAGGCATATACTGCCATTTTTTTTGGAGTTTGCAAAGGTATTTGACAGGGTGCCACATGATAAGCTGATAATTAAATTGCAGCACAAGGATTTAGATGTCGAGGTTAGTCAACTAGATTCAGGATTGGCTGTCCGAGAGGTATCAGAGAGTTGGGTATGGTGGGACAATATCAAGGAGGCAGAAGGTTACAAGTGGTCCCATAGGGATCAGTACTGGGACCGGTATTGTTTAACCTTTATATCTATGACATTGTCAATGGACTGGAGGGGCAATTGTTTGCAGATGATGTGAAGCTGGGAAGGGTTATTAGTAATAGAGCAGATGTGGCAGCCCTGCAAAAGGATTTGAATAAATTAGACAGATGGGCATATGAATGGGGTATCAGTTTAATGAAGCAAAATGTAAAGTGTTGAAGTTTGGGATATTGGGGATGATGATGATGATTGATAGAAACCTGAAATTCAGGGAACATATTTCAAAGGTGGTGAAGGTAACCCAGAGGATTGCTGCAATACTGAGAAGGACGCTGACGTGTAGAGATAAGAGTTATCGTTCCAATGTATAAGATGCAGATCAGACCACACTTAGACTATTGTTCTCAAATTTGGTCTCCAGAATTTGAAGGGGATAAATTAACTGTGGAAAGGATAGAGAGGCAGATAACAAAGATGGTTTCAGGACTGCACAATGTTAGTTCTGAGGATCAGCTGAGGGAATGTGGACTGCAGAGTTTGGTAGACAGAGGAAGGGGGAGATGATTTGATAGAGTCTTTTAAACTGGTGAGAGGTAGAACTCCAAAGGATTGACACTGGGGAGTTCTTTCGCTTGGTGGAACAGCAGGAAGGAGCGATGACAAGGGGCCATTCCTGGAAGTTACAAAAGGAAGCTGTGAGCAAGAGGGTGAGGAGTAGTTTCTTTGCATGGAGGATGGTTGAACCGTGGAATGCACTGCCTGATAGAGTGGTGAGAGCAAGAACAGTCAATGAGTTCAAGGAGTGGTACGATAGACTGTGTTTCCCAGGAAGGACCTCCCCCCGCTGAATCTTTTGACTCCATATAGGCCTGAATAATAATAATAAATGTTGTCAACACGTTTTTATTTATTTATTATTATTTTATCTTATTTATTGCACCTGTTTTGGGTATTTGTAATGGCATATCAAGGTTGGTTGATTGGTAGAACCTCTGCTACTAATGGCTCAGCAAAAGGTTCAGCAAATTTGAGCTCGGTTAGTAGTTGGAAGGGGGGTCAATCATTTGCTGCTGTTGGCACACTCTCCCTCGATGAATCTTTGGACTCCCTGGAGGTGTCACATAATAATAATAATAATAATATCCATGATTACAAACACTCATTTTGTCCATTATCCTTGATTCTGCTATAATGGAATAATAAGACCAATATTAATAAAATGGAACAGGATTCTGCATTATTTTGTCTCTGGAAAGCACTCAAGCTTACCACAGCATAGCCAACTAATTACAACTAGATAACTAAATATATGAGAAGACAGCAGTAATTAACTTATTTCATACACAATGATGAAAAGTGCAGGAAGTTGGAAAGAATTATTGCAGTTTTTCTTTATTTTCCCTAAACATAATTTTTTGTACTGATTTGTGACAAACATTTTTTGATTGCTTTCTCACATACCACATCACATGATCACTGGCTCTGTCTACCAATGTTTTTAAACTGTTCTGAATTAAAAAATTGTTGAGGAGATCATGTTTCACTAACTTACTTATGTACTATAACAAGGTGAAAAATACCTTGGACAAGGGAGATGCATATACAATGGTGCTGTAAAAATAATCATAATTTAAAATTCTGAATATTTTTACGTATTGTTTATGCTAGTATGTTTATTAGTTTTAGTTTTTAGTTTCATAACATGCATTGACGGCACTTGCAATGTGCCCGTTATTGAAATTGTTTTGTCAAAATGAATTGTAAAGAAGTTAAAAAAAATTGATGTACTTACCGGATTTGAATAGTTGTGTTACTTTAAAATAATTTTATTGTAATTTAGAATTATTTAAGTGTTTGTGTTTTTTGAAGACATTCTCTTGTCACTAATGTAATCTGCATGTCAGCCATTATACCTAACTTCTTGCTTGCCAGTTTCATGCAGTGCGCATTCTCATCGAGAAGGTTGATGTGTGATTGACAGCTGACAGAAAGCATTTGGTATCATAAGAAGGGAGAGTAAACAGGAGAGCATTGGGGAAGGAAATTAGAACACAAGCCGGCAGACATTTCGATTTAGAGGAAATCGAGTTTTTTTTATGCGACAGTCGGAGGAAAATTAATAGTAGATTCCGAAATAGGAATCGTGGAAATATGAAGTTTAAAGTGGGAAAAGTATTGGTAAATAAAAGGGAAATATTGCTATAGGCGTTTTAAAAGGAATATTGGAGGAAACGTTAAGCGGAAGATTTATAGTAGGTTCCGAAAAGGGAATCGTAGAACTGTGAATTCTTTTAAAGTGGAAGAGTTAAGACTGTCAATAAGCATTAGTGAATAAAAGAAGAAATTGCTATTCACGTTCTAAAGGAATGTTTGAGAAAACTCTGATTAGGAAGTTTCATCTGTATTAAGGATGCCGGATCTAAGTTTTATTTCTACTGAAAAGGAGACAGAATTGAGTCAAGAAGAATTAATGTGTGCTACATGAGCGATGAGAAAGGATCCTATGAAAATAAAGATTAAAGTCATATATCTTCGGAAAAGGGCCTCAACAGAGAAAGAAACTGGCTATGAACATTTTTTCATTGTGCAAACAAAGTTTAGACTATTCTTAAGTGTAAGTTTATTTTTAAAAGGCCTTGGATCCAATTAATTCTGTAGTTAGTTATAGTTATGTAAAGTTTGTTTGAAGTGTATATATGTTGTTTTTTGTTTTATTAAATGTGTTTATTTTGTACTTTGGTCTTGAGTCAGGGATTATTTGGATTCTGAAAGAAAGAGTTAAGGTCATTGCACCAATCGGAGTGAACCCTTGTGCAAATAAATAAATAAATATAATAAAAGCACTAAGAAATAAAAAAAATAATTGTTAGAAAAAGAGATTAAATAAAATAAATAAAAATCCTATATTTAAACAATGGCACAGTCAGTAGGATTAATATTAATAAAAATCTCTCTATGACAGGATTAAAATAATTTAAAAATCTCCTCTATTAACAGTGTAATTGGATTTTGAAAAGGCTTTTGATACACTTCCATATGACAATCTCTTAAATAAATTGAAACAGATGGGATTGGATAACAGACTTCTGTGTTGGATCAATGACTGGCTGTCGGATAGGTATCAGAAAGTTGTATATGGGGGGCACAGTATCTCGAAAGAGAAAGGTCACCAGTGGTATATGCTGCAGGGGTCAGTTTTGGGGCCATTGTTATTGTTCAATTTGTATGTTAATGATATTAGGTTGGGTTTAACTAGTGATATCCAGCTGTTTGTGGATGATGCAAAACTGGGGAGAGCAATGCACAGCCTTACAAGAGGTCTTGAATAGATTGCATGAATGGGCAGGTAAGTGGAATTATCAGTTCAATGTTGCCAAGTGTAAAGTTTTGAGATTTGGTAAGCAATGATGGGATGCAAAGTATACACTTGATGGGGAAACTTTAACAGAAGTAGAGGAGATGAGAGATCTAGGAGTGATGGTGGACAAAAACCTGAAATTAAGAGACCACATTGCACAAGTTGTGACGACATTACATCGAATAATGGCAATGTTGCGGAGAATTCTGACATGCAGAAATAGAGAAGTTATGATTCCATTGTATAATGCCTTGATCAGACCTCATATGGATTATTGTGCACAGATTTGGTTGCCACATTTTCATGGTGACGAGGATATGTTAGAAAGAGGTACAAAGAAGATTCACAAAGATAGTCAGTGGTCTCTGGAATGTGGAGTACGAGGACAGATTGAGAAAAAGTAAGTTGCAGAGCCTCATGAATAGGAAGAAGGGGGGTGGTATATAAGCTGGTCAGGGGTTGTTATCAGGTAGACATGGAAGAGATTTTTCATAGAATGGGAGAGGGGAGTAGAACAAGAGGCCATTGCTGGAAACTGAATAAGAAGGGTGTGAGCAAAGGAGTGAGAAGCAGGTTCTTTGTATGGAGGGTGGTTGGTGAGTGGAATGCATTGCCTGAGTGTATTGTGGACACATTGAATCAGTTTAAGACACGGTTGGATGAGCATTGTATGCAATAGTGAGTACCTCCCATGATGAGTCTCTGACTCTATGGAGGTCAAATGTTAATAATAATAGTAATAATAAAACTTACTAATTGTCATGTGGGTAGGGGTGGGAGGGTCATGATGGTGTTATTTTATTAAGAATTTTATGACAATTTTGAATGCTTTTATCCTCAACCTTTGTAATGGATTCAAGATAAATTATAAGTGTTAAATCTGAAAGTGTAAAAATGTCAAGATCAGTAATAAATAAATAATTAATTTTTATGTGTCACTGTTAAAATGTTTGAGGGTTTTTTTGTCCCCCCCCCCCACTTCATGTCTCATAGGCTGATAAACACACAAATATATAAGCAGTCTGTATCACAACTACAGTACTTTGAGTCCATTACTGCTATGGGTGGGCTAAGTTTCTTTATTATTTTTAAAATTTTATTTGTTTTTATATTTTTATATCTTTTTACATAAGCAGAAACCCTGATGTAGAGTCCAAACACAATTTTTTCAAGCCATTTCAGACCTCCAATAAGTAGATGTGAGCAATGAAATTCATCTCCCACCTAAAAGTTAATAAATTGCTTCTAAATTGGTAATTAAAAAGGATAAAAATTAGCCATAACATTAACAAAAGCTTATAAACTAATCAGGTCTATGATAAAACATGTGACTGTGATATTTTAGTTTGCTGTGGTACTCCACCCAGATTGACATTTGGCAATTTGGAGATATTTGTCTTACTGGTGAGCAAGCACAGAAGTTTACAGCATTGGTTATGAGTAAAGGTTAAGGAAATGTAAAGTGGCAAGCCTGGTGAACAGGTGGTGAGAAAGTGATATGCTACACTTAATAAGGAGGATCTTACCATATTAATACAAAGGAGATTATACTTTTATTTTGTGAATTACACTCACAAAAGGCTGTTATAGCCTGCATTGCATTAATATTAGCAATATGCATGGACTAGGGGTCATATAATCTGGAACCCTTGTCTAGAAACTCACTATTAAACTTTTTAAAACCACCTTAGCATTCCAACAAGCAGCAGAGATTTATCATACACATAGCAATAAAATATTCCTCTGCTATCTAAAGAAATTCACAAAACTTTCATTCCCATGGTGGGATTCATTCAAACTCACAGCTTGTTGGCTGATGAGCTGATATGCTAAACACTCAGAATATAGGCATGCAAAGAATGGAAAAGAAGTAGAGAGAGAGAGAGAGAGAGAGAGAGAGAGAGGGAGCAAGAAATCAGTCCTGGAAAATGCATAATAGTGAATAAGTGAGTGACCAAGAAAAAATGAAAGAGTTTGAGAACAGAAACCAAACCTTGGAGATTCAGTGGCAAGCCCTGAAGAAAATATTGACTAATTTAGCCAGAGAGGCATGTGATGAGGTTGTCTGCAAGGATAGAAAAATCAGAACTCCATTGGACACAGGAAGTAAAAGAGGCAGGGAAGGAAAAGAAAAAGCAAACTGAAAGTTTCTGGTGATTAAGTCACCTTGTGCTCTTAGAGAATACAGAAACATATGTAAGTAACTAAACACTGTGCAAAACTAGCTAAACAAAAATTATGGGAAAACTTTAGTAAGAACATAGAAAATAAATATCAGGAAGGTGATGAAATATTTTGGAGACTGTTGAAAAAGCTCATAAATGGAAGAAAGACTGCTGTAAAAGGAATTAGAGATGATAAAGGTGACATAAAAATGGGAGAAAAGGATATCCTTGGTGTATGGAATAATTATTTCATACAGCAGTCTTTCCTCCATTTGTGAGCTTTTTCAACAGCCTCCAAAATATTTTGTCACCTTCCTGATATTTATTTTGTATGTTCTTACTAAAGTTTTCCCATAATTTTTGTTTTCAAGCTTTTGGTGGCTTTTTTTTTTTTTAACCTCAAATATGGATATACTTGAAGCAGAAAAAAAGAGCCATCAAAAGCCTGAAATGTGGAAAGGCAGCAGTAGTAGATGATACTTGACCAGAAATGCTAAAGTATGGAGGTATAAAAGTCTTGCAGTGGCTGCACTGGATAGTTCAAAAGGTTTGGACAGAGGGACGAATTCCAAATGATTCCGAATTCCCTACTGAATGTTCCTGGTAAGATTTATGCAACTATACTTGAGAAGGATTATAGAAGGGAAGCTTGGCGAAGAATAAGCTGGATTCAGGCCAAATAGAGGCTGTCAGGATCAGATTTTCACTTAACGAATAGTTGAGAAATCGTGGGAATATAACAAAAATCGGTATTTAAGTTTTGTAAACCTGAAAAAGGCATATGACAAGGTGTCAAGAGAAAAGCTATTCAAAATGCTAGTTATATGGTGTCAATGGGGCATTATATCAAGTAATACTTAGCCTTTATTTGAGTCATAAGTCAGCAGTTAGAATTGAAGTACAGGAAGATGATATGATGTTAAATCTGGCTTCAGATAAGGATGTACATTATCCCTTCTGTTATTCATTATCTATATGGATCACGTTATGAAGGAAAACAGTATTAAACCTCATATCAAAATTGGAGATGTTAACTTCAGCTCTTGACTTTATGTAGATGATATTATACTTTTAAATAAATACCTACAAGTCTGCAAGATTCCCTGACTAAACTAAATAACTCTTGTAATAAATTTGGTATTAAAATCAGCAATAATAAGATAAAGACAACGAAAATAGGCAGAAATATTGAAAATATCAACTGCATTGTGAATGGAGAACCTATAGAACAAGTAAAACAATATTACTATTATTATTCAGGCCTCCATGCTGATATTTAAGTTACATGTGCTGTAACTTAAACATCAGCTTATCATGTGGCACCCTATCAAATGCTTTCGCTAAGTCTAAGAAAATGACAGCATATGCCTTTCCCTCAGCTAATGCTCTTGTAACTTTATTATAAAAGGCTAGCATATTACTAAAACAAGAGCGCCCCTTTACAAATCCATGTTGACTCTCATGGATAACACCATCCTCATCTGCCCAATGCTGTATACGTGTCTCTCACCTGATGACATGCAACCTGGCCTATAATTAGACGCTTCCAGTCTGCTACCACCCTTATGCAATGGCACCAAAAACATTTCAACTACTTAGACACAATTTTTAGTGAAGATGGTAAATTTAATAATGAAATATATAACATAATCAGCAAAGAATATGAAGTCAACTGAATAAATTAATATGGAATAAATTAGTCAAACTAAACACTAAATTAGCTGTATACAAGAAAGTGTTCAAACCAGTTTTATCTTAACGATCTGAGAGCTGGGTTAGAAATAAAACACTTGACCAAAAACTAGAAACCACAGGTATGAGAGTCCTGAGAAAGATTAGAGACATGAACAGATGGCATCAATGACAATATCATTAAAAACGAGGATATTAGGAAAGAACTTGACATTCCTAGCATCCAGGAATGTGTTAGCAGAGCTAATCTCAGGTGGTATGGTCACTTAAACAGAATGGAAGAGGAACAATTAGCAAAACAAGTTATCTGCTAGGTTGGCAGGAAAAGACCCAAGATATAGGTGGACTGATACAGTAAAAAGTGCCTTACAAGAGAGAAATATAATATCTGATAATGTTGGAGTCTTGACAGATAGCAGATTGATTTGGAGGAAAATTGTTGATAGGAAGTTAGTAATAATGTAAGTTTTTCATGTGGTATTATCATAATATCTTGTACACCCCTCGAGGGTACGTGTCAGGAATTTGATTACGATGGTGAGTAATGAATAGATTTTTCAGGTGGAAGTGGTAAGCAGAATGCATTGCAGGATACATTTGCAAATGTGAAAATTTGAACGTGTTTAAGGTATAATGTACCAGATATATTGCTTGACGAGTGAGAACTTGAGCAATGAATCTATTGACTCCATGGAGGAGTGTTAATAATAATAAAATACTTAGATATCTGTAATACTACATAAATACATACCTATGATAGCACCCAAAGCAATAACTCCATACAAAGCAGGAGCCCATAAAATTCGTAGTGGAGGGACTTTTCTTACTTTTGTTTGTAATGTTTCTCCCCTATTTCGCTGTCTAGGAGCCATGAGAGGTTTACTGACTCCATTTTCTTCACAAGGGATTGTCTTTCCACCTCGGGTAAATACTTCATCATCTGAAAGATCGTCTTCTTCCACATCATCAAATCCATTTAAATCCAGGTGTTCTTTGTAAGATGACATCATTTAGTATAACTGTAAATGATGAAATAAAATTATTAAAAAAAAACACATCTGAAGTTCATGTGCATGGCTATTAACGACTAAGATAAAGACGCAAGCAGAAAACCTTTTCACAATATGCAAAAGCATTGTAGTAATGTCAAGTGCAAGATATTCACAACTTAAATTTAAGTAGAAGGGTGACCATCCACATAATTAGCAAAGAAAAATTACCCTTTATTAAATACCTTAAGCTTTTGTTTATGTCAGTAAAATGAAGATAACATCTTGAATCCCCAAATCCACTGATCATTCCAGTTGAAAACTCTTATAAAAAGTTCTTCATATCCTAGAGGGGGATTCTGATGCAAGTCTTTCCAACAAAAGGCACTACCATTACTGACTAAGCTGCAGAGACCATTATGGAAGCAACGTAAGATGAGTTTTAAAAATCAATTGCATGAGGAGTATAAAGAGCAGGAAAAAAATGAAACTCACTTGGCAAGGATAGCAAAAGAGTAGTATAAGCAACCATTAGCCAATAAGTTCAAGAAAAATCACAGATAAGTCTTTTGATATGTGGCCAATAGAAGAAATAATAGGAGTATAATAGTTTCTGAGAATGGTAGGACACTAAGAACTGTGCAGACTATACCTGAAAGATTAAATTAAATGATTAACTCATCAAGGTATTTCTTCCTTATGTGAAAGAAAGTTTTAATGTAGTGGTAATGAAGGAATAAAAAGGGATGGACTGAGCTAGATGGAGTGCTTAATTGGGGAAGGTACACAATCATACAGCATACCAGCACCTTTATTAATAGTGGCAAGTGATGTACAAATGTGATATCATTTTAATCCACAACTTCTGCTAGCAAAGAGCATGTACCACCACCTATTCCCCCCCACCCAAAAAAAAAAGAGCTAGCCAGAGATACATGTGGAATCAATAATGTTAATGATATTAATGAAGTTCTGGATTTAATGACATACATGTTTTGACATACTTGTTTAACAAGTGTTACAATGGAAAAAATCCCTAAGTAGTGGAAAGAGAGCAAAACTTTCCACTTTACAAAGAAAGTGATAAGTCTGAGGCTTTGAATTACAAGCCAATATGTTTGTCTCCAATTGTGATTAAAATGATGGAAAGATTAGCAAAGGCTAAGATTCTGAAATGGATCTGCTAAAGGGAGATCATGTTTCAGAAGTCTATTCACATATTACAAGAGGAAAAATGAACTGGAGAAGGGATGCATACAGTAATATATTTTGATTTTTCTAAACTTTTAATGGATTATGCAAGTTGGTGATTAAATTAAAATAGATGTGGCTAAATAATATATTGGTGGATTGGATCAGAAATAGGCTGTCGGATAGATATTAGAAAGTGTTGTATAGGGAAGTAGTGTCTCAGGAGTGGAACGTTAATACAAGTCTGCTCCAAGAGACCTACTTTGGAGATACTGCTATTTAACTTTTATGTTAATGATACTGCAGGAGGTTTAAATAAGAATATGCAGTTGTACAGCTGATGCAAAGTTGGAGAGGACTATGAAGAGTAGAGCAGATATTATGGCCTTATAGAAGGCTACAAATAGACTATGCAAGTGAGTAGACTTACTAGTTCAATGTTTCTAAACATTAAGGTTTTAAAACTTGGAAAGCAAAGATGGAATGAAAAGCATAAAATTTGTGGGGATATCTTACAGAAGGTGGAAGGGATAAAGGATTTAGTAGAGGATAATAGTGGTAGAGGACCTTCTTTACTTCTGCATACTGGTTAAGTAAGAAGGCTATTGCTCCCTTAGATGAGGCATTAATCAGGTTGCACATAAATTATTGTGCATCAATTTGGCCACCTTGTTTTCAAGGGATGAGAATATATTTGAAAATGTCACTTCCTGTCAGGAATATATTCTGCCTTTATTCTTGTTGAGAGGCTTATACATGATAACTAATAATTAAGGAATTGACAGTGTCTAGTGTACGCTGTCAATTCCTTAATTATTAGTTATAATATATTCTGCCATTTCATATTTCCATGCTTAGTGGTTCATATTTTCTATATTTTCCTCCCAATCTCATACTATTTTTGGTGCAATTTTAAATCAGTACTGCACATTTAAATCCAGCTTTCTATAAGATATCCAAGTATATTCAAATTTGTACTCTTTGTAATACATTTAAAATTTCAATTAATGATAATCTCTCGAGGGGGGGACCCTGTAATCCCTAGACAGCGCGTCCCCTGGCTGGCGGATAGGGGAGCTCACCATGTGTGTGTGTGTGTGTGTATATGGTGGGGTGGTCCGAATATACTGAATAAGGACTCGTGGACCAACAGTGCCATAAGGGGCAATCATCTTGAATGTAAGGGAAGTGGCACTCCCATGGACCCCTCGCTGGATCTATCCTCCTCTTCTTCTACTTTGAGGAAGACCCACTTACATTAATCTTTCCTATAAGGCCTTATCAGCCAACTCTTCTTATTTTATGACCCTTATGCTATTAGAGTACTAGAGGACCATGGGGTATTTTCATTTATGGCCTTACAACTATGCCCTCTCTATAAACCTTACTATAATTCTTCTATAATCTACTCTTTCCCCTTTCAATATACCCTATTCCTCCTATGGGTTTAAATTTGGAAGGCTAGTTCAGAAGCCTTAAGGTAGCACCCCTATCACTGAACTACTCCATCGTCAGGCTAGTCCCCTGACATGGAGAACATAATTCTACTTGTAAGCTGACAGAAAAAGATAATCGATTGAATCTATGAAAAACAATCCTGGAATGGAAAAGGTAAAACAAAAATGGAAAAGGTAAAATATAATACACATAGCAAACTGGAATGTAAGAGGAATAGCATATAAAGAAATAGAATTAGACCAACTATTAAATGAAAGAAATTTTAAAATAGCAGTAATCACTGAAACAAAAAAGAAATTAAAAGGAACTATGAGAAACAAAAATTTTAATGTGATATACAGTGGAGTTGACAGAGAACAAAGAATGCAAGCAGGAGTCATGATTTGGATTCATAACTCCCTTTCAAAACAGTTAAAACATTATAAATTATGGAATGAAAGAATAATAGAAGCTAGAATAAAAATAGCTAGAGGCTATTTAACAATAATTGGTTTATATGCCCCGGAAGAAGGAAGAGAACAGGATAATATTGATTTTTATAATCAGCTACAAAACATATATAATAAAATAAATAAAAATGATTATGTAATTTTAGCAGGAGACTTAAACGCAAGAATTGGAAACACGAAAATTAATAATAATATAGGAATACATGGAGAACATACTCTAAACAGGAACTGTAAAAAATTGTTCGACTTTGTAGTTTATAATAACCTAAAAATAATGAATTCCTTCTACAAACATAAAGACATACATAAATATACTTGAGCAGAAAGAGGATGGAAATCAATATTAGATAATTTTATATTAAATGAAAAGACATCGAAATTTTCACTAGATGTTACAGTTCACAGAGGATATGAAATAAGCAGTGACCACTTCCTTGTTAAAATAAAATTAATATTACCACCTAAATGGCTACAAGTAACAAGAACAGAAAGAAAATTTGAAACATTTGTTTATAAAACTAGACTATTGAATGACACAAATGTACAATGGCTATATGAACAAAGAATTAACCAATATCTAGATAAATAAAACAAAATGAAGAAATAGAAATAGAATGGCTTAATATAAAAACAATACTAAATGCAGCAGCAAATGAAAGCTTAGGAAAGACCAAACAATTCAATGAAAGTAGAAAGTATTTTTAACTTGGGTATAGTTATGTTAAAGATACCAAGTAATTTTAAACCTGGTTTTACTCCATTTTTTCCAAGTAAGCAAACAGACAAATGTCAAGTTTGCGCCTGCAATTTATGCAGGACTAGCTGATCCCACAGGTAGTGCAAGACCAAGGCAACTCGTGGTAAAGGTGGAACAAGCTCTGATCACTAATCTTAATATTTACCCTTAATGCCAAAACACATCTCCAAGAAGGGGATGTATAATGTTTTGTATTAAAGGCAAGGGGCCACTTCCCAGACCGGTTTCGACCTTTATTGAGGTCTCATCAGTGGGAGCCAGGCTAGAAATACCAAGATTTAGTAATACAGAGCTTGTAAGTATTTTACCAAAACAAGTTACTTAAGGTGTTATAACCTTATTAAATAAAAATCTCAGGAGGAGATATAGATGTAGAAAGTATTTTTAACTTGGGTATAGTTATGTTAAAGATACCAAGTAATTTTAAACCTGGTTTTACTCCATTTTTTCCAAGTAAGCAAACAGAATTGGTCTTGCACTACCTGTGGGATCAGCTAGTCCTGCATAAATTGCAGGTGCAAACTTGACATTTGTCTGTTTGATTACTTGGAAAAAATGGAGTAAAACCAGGTTTAAAATTACTTGGTATCTTTAACAATTCAATGAAAGGAAAAAACTGAAGATCTGGGATGATACAATCAAAGAAATAATCAAAAAGAAAAAAGAAGCCTATCACAAATGGTTAAGCAGTAAAAGATTAGAAGATGAAATAGAACATAAAAGAATAAGAGCCATAGCTAAAAGAAAAGTCAGAAAAAGACAGAGAATCATGGAACAAATTTGTTTCTAATTTAGAACATGATTTATATAAAATAAGACCCAATGTATATAAGATTTTGGAACACTTAAATGCAGATACCAAAGAAAACATAAAATTAAACACCGAATTGAAATTAGAAGAATTTCTGAATTACTACACAGAATTGTGGACAGATAAATATTTTAAAAAAGACAACTGGCAAACAATTAACGAAAATGAAAAGGAATGCCCCATGTTGCACTACCATACAATACAGCTATTAGGAGCTGGGTTTCACATTATGAGTAAATACCAAGAACAGTGATTGGAGCTTGCTCCACCCTTGCTATGAGTTGCCCCATGTTGCACTACCATATGGACTATCCAGGTATTTGCTTACGCTTGGACTCGTCGAACTTATATAGTTTCTATATTCGGCATGAAACTCTGAGTTTCTTATTCAGCTATGAAAGAATTAAACCAAGAACCAGTAATAGAAAAAATTTTTAAAATATAAACACAAATGGATGGAACCCGTTCACCAAAACAAGCCTTAAAGTACAGGCCATTAGAAAAAAGAAAACCAGGGCGTCCTCTTAAACGATGACTTCTAAGGCCGGAACAGGCCATGCTATGCCTAAATCCTTGATATGCATGATGATGATGATTAATAATAATGCAATTAGTCAAAAAAACAAGAATGTGTAGCTTGCCATTAATATTTTTAAGAGCAGCTCCATTCAATTTTATAAGCCTAAGTAGTCCCACTTCTGTAGTATGTCTTCAGATAATGAAAATGTTCATTATCTGTTGATAATGAACATTTTTAAATTGTATTTCATCCAGAGAGTATGATGTTGCACAAAGCTCAGGAATTGACAGAATATACTAGAAGGACATGAAGTAAACAAATTAGGTGTATGAGATGTTGAGTAATCTACATGCAAATAAGACAGAAGAGTTATAAGATATTATTAACATATGACCTCCATGGAGTCAGAGGCTCATAATGGGAGGTACACACTATCAAAAACAAAGCTCATGCAGCCGTACCTTAAACTGATTCAATGTGTTTGCATTCATAACACACTCAGGCAATGCATTCCACTCAACAACTACTCTCCATGTAAAGAATCTGCCCCTTACACTCTCGTTGTCACACCCTCCTTCTACAGTTTCCAGGGATACATCGCCACATATTGTGAATATCAATATGTGGAATAGTGATGAAAAGAATATTGTGAGAATGAGAGGCATTATGAAATATATAAAGTGAAGACCAGAAAAATTACAAATACTATACAAAAAGCTAAATCAAAATGAAAGTGGCTGAGAAGGCTAAAAGAAAACTAAAAGAATTTTATTGCTATGCTTCAAGTAAAAAAAAAAATATATATATATGTGTGTGTGTGTGTGTGTGTGTGTGTGTGTGTGTGTGTGTGTGTGTGTGTGTGTGTGTGTGTGTGTGTGTGTGTGTGTGTGAATGTGAAAAAAATAACTTTAGTGAATGCAGACAGTACCCTTGTGTCAGAAGCAGATGCAATAGTTTAAATAATGAGTGCTCGCTTTGTAAGATATATCAAACTGGTGTGTGCAACATGCTGTACAATGCTACAAGTAAACTGGATGAAGAGATAGGGATGCATAAAAATGAGGTTAAAAAGCTGTTGCATAACCTGGATATCAATTCAGCAATAAGGCGATGGGATAACAGCATGTGTGCTAAACGAATGATGTTCAGCCGAAATGGCTTGACCCTTGGCATATTTTCATAACTGAGTCTGAGCTTAGGAAAGATCCCACAGGAATGGAAAGAATGTATGATACTTCCATCATACAAGAAGGTCCAAAAACTGATGTATCTAACTACCAATCTATCAGTATCTCTGGCATGGTGATGAAGATGTTAGAGAAGTTGGTAAGAACTCGCATACAGAAATAGGTTGAGAGACAAGCTATACTTTACAAAGAACAGCATGGGCTTATTAAAGGTAGGTCATGTTTTAGCAATTTGCTTGTATTTTATAATAATGTTACAGCTGAATTGAATAAAGGGATCAGCTATACTATGACGCTGCTGGACTTTGTGAAGGCATTTGATAGGATACAACATGAAAGGCTGTTGCATAAATTGGAGAATACAGGATTGGAATATAACTACTCGCTTGGATGAGTAGATGGCTAATGGATAAGTATCATAAAGTGTTATGTGGTGGGTGTGAATCTACCAGATTTAAGGTGACCAGTGGTGCCCTTCAGGAATCAGTCCTTGCACCATTGTTGTTCAATCCATAGAGTAGTGATATTAGAAAGGACCTAACAGGCGATGTTTGATAATCGTTTTCTGATGATGCAAAGATAGACAGGACAATCAGGGGATGCTAATGATATATAGCGCTTACATAATGACATGAATAACCTGGGATAGTGGGCAAATAATAATGGCCATCAATTCAATGTTAGTAAGCATAAAGTTGTGCAATTTTCCATGATGAGATTTCTAACAGCATATCTGTAAAAGTTAAGTTTGGGCATAGTTAAAAAAGGGTTAGAGCTAAATTATTTGCTACAAAGCAGTGAGTGAGAAGAATAGGCAGAACTACACCTCCCTTGATGGGTCTTTGACTTCTTGGAGATCTCTGATAATATTTTTAAGAAATATGCAAAGTACATGAATATGCCTTTATCCTAATTGTTTAGGGAGTCCAAAGACTAATTGAGGGAGGGTATCTACTCTACGAGTTTCCATCTCCAACACTTCACCAACCAGCTACTTTCATCTTCTACACCAACACTATCTATCACTGACTACCAGTAACAATATCCTGATTATTTAATGAGTGTTACAACAGGAGTAGAAATAACCAAAAATTTGAATAGAAAGTGAGTAGAAATAAGACAAAACAGTATTGCTGCACAAGAACAGTGCCAAGATAGAATTCCAATTACTGACTTGTCTGTATAGGTCAAATAGCATATTTTCCATATACAAGTAATAAAATGGTGTGTTTCCATCTCAAAAAAACTTTGGATCCGAGAAATTTGTTGGAATATTTTTCAAATGATCATTAAAGTATATTATTATTATTATTATTCCTGACACCTCCAAGGAGTCCGAAGACTCATCGCGGGAGGACACCTACAACTGTCTCAACCACTACACCGAACCTCTACTACAAATCATCTCCATCAATGCCATCTACCGCCCACCTCCACCACAACTAGTATTCTATGTCTATAAATTGCGTGTGTTCTGAAGTGCCAATTTGTGTATATGTGGGATGAAAAACCCGAGTTTCCGGGAGAAAAAACCCTGCTACCTCCTATTATACTTGACAAATTATATTCTTGTTTTAACCACCCAACTAGCCATGACATGTATATACACCAAAGTTACCATGGATGTGAAGTGCATATTACAATTGTAATACCATTGATATTACATCAAAATATATGATGGATACAAAGTGTATGAGGAGTGATGCATTTTATTCATATTGACATCAATGTGGTTAATCCTTACCCAAGTGTAAACAAACAAGATTTGCTTTACGCTTGGAGACTCTTCTCATAATGCATAGCAATATACAGCTGAAAGGAAGTGTGTGCTTTGTAATGTGGGATACTAAGACAACTGATGTGAAGTCAACAACCTTTTTACACAAGTAGACCAGTCATGAGGATACCTTATGTGTAAACTATGTATACCTTATGTATACCATGGAATTTAATATTACTAAGAATAATATGAGCATTCATAGAATGCAAATATACACAATATAAACAACACCACTGAGTTAATGCTCAGTGTCTCCATGGATGTCTAGTTCCCACTGATGAAATCTCAATAAACATCAAAATTGGTCTGGATAGTGACCTATTGCATAATGCATGGAATTATATGCCCAAGAAGGGAGTGTGATATGCTGTGGGATACTAGAGCAATTCGACATGGAGTCAACTACTCTGTATACATGATGCCCAGTTATGAAAATATTTCATATGCAAATTTTGTTTGCTCATTTTTAAGTAAAATATGGTTGAAAACAAGAACAATTTATTCTTTCTTTTAAGGTTACACGGTGATCAGCATTGATATTTAAGAATTTAGGGACACAAAACACACGTGTCGAAATGATTATTTTACTAATTATTAATAAAATAACACTTGATGTTTTGACCCCTGCATCGAGGTCATCATCAGAAGGATACATGTGTATAGGAACCAAGCTACATGCTGTTGCACTCTATAAAGGTAAATTAAATCTACATTGTTAACTAATCTTTTTCTTAGCCTGACCTCTAGTGATATATAAAAAAAAAAAAAAAATGAAAACTACAATAAACTCTGCTCAAGTCCTCACATACTAAGATTCTTCTGGAATTCTACAGTTCATATTGTTATACTAAGATTTTCTTCTGGATTTGTACAGTTCAGGTGGCTATTGAATGTTCTGGGGGGGGGGGGGACTTCACCAAGTCTTCTTGTATTGAGATTTTTCTTTGTGGTTGCTATGAAGGTTGCAGATGGTCCTCCACATTCTTGGAGTGGTTAGACCATTTTTATTCAGATTTGGATTATGTTTGAGCATTTCACATGCCTCTTTGAATATCCTCTCGAACCAGGTTTTGGTGCAGTGTATGGACTTAGTACCTTTCCAATCAATTCTGTGGTATGTTTAGTGTGTGTGTGGTCAGAAAGGCCGGTTTTTCCAAAAGGGAGGTATTTAATATGTTGTTTGTTCATCCTTCCTGATTGGGATGGTTCGCCCTGTTTCCCCTATGTATGGTATGTTACACGTGCATTGTATTTTGTAAACCCCTGGGTGGGCTAGGTGTGGCGGAGGATCCTTGGAAGAACTGAGTAGGTGTCTTAATTTTGTCGGGGTTTTAAAGGTGGTTTTGATGTTGTATTTGTGTAGTGTTCTGTCTATTTTTTCTGAAATGCATCTAACTATGGCAATAGCATTTTTGAAATCTTTTTTGTTTTTAGTGGTATCTCTGTGGAGGATCTTGTGGATGGTTTTTTTACTGTATCCATTTTTTATAAAGGTATGGTTGATGATCTCGTATTCCTGGTTAAGAGCCTGTTCATTTGAACAGGTTTTAGCTCTGTGTTTAAGAGTGCTTATGACCCCTAGTTTTTGTGTTGGGTGGTGATAAGAAGTTTTGTGTATGTATTGGCCTGTGTGTGTAGGGTTTGTGGTAGACTGAGAAGGAGAGACAGCCTGAGGGAAGACGTGTGACGAGTGTGTCTAGGAATGGAAGAGAGTTGTTTTTTTTCTATTTCAATGGTGAATTGGATGCGTTTGTGTTGTTTGTTCAGGTGGCTAAGGAAGGTATTTAATGCTTTGCGGGCATGGGGCCAAATGGTGAAAATATCGTTGACGTATCTGAGCCAAATTTTGGACTTTAGGCATGCTGACTCTAGAGCTCGTTGCTCAACGTCTTCCACATATGAAAGTTATCCACTGGGAGGAAAAGTGGTGAGCCCATTGCTGTAAACTCTTTGTGAAGGTAAAAATTGTTTTGCCACATGAAATATCTGGAGAGGAGTACGTGGGTAAAGAGGGCCATGATGTCATGTGGAAATATGTTCTGTAAGAGCAAGATAATATCATTGATTGGGACACTGGTGAAATGGGAAGTTATGTCAAAGCTGACTAATAGATCTTGGTCATTGAGTATAATGTTTTTAATTTTGTTTAAAATTAAAAACATTAATTACACAACTTCATAAAAATACACAACGTTGTGAAACGTTGTATATTTTTTATGAAGAAAGGGGAATGACCTACCAATTCCTTGAGTGTGGCCGCTAGTTTTTTGGCTAAGTGGTATTTTTTTTTTTTTTTGGAACATTCAATAGCAACCTGAACTGTACAAATTCAGAAGAAAATCTTAGTATAACAATATGAACTGTATAATACCATAATAAATTTAGTTTAATCCTTTATCCAAGTGTGAGCAAACAAAGTTTGCACCTGAAAGTGTCTTCAGGCATTCAACATCTTTCTCTAAATCCAGAGTAATTTATTAAAAAAGGGTGGCACACCATTTGGCAACTCCTATAGGTAGAGATGACCTGCTAATGCTTCTGCCTGGTATCGCCAGGCAGAAGCATTAGGCCTGGCTCCCACTGAAGAGACCTCAATAAAGGTCGAAACTAGTCTGGGTTGTGGCCCTTCCCTTAATGCATAACATTAGACATATCCACAAGGAGATGTGTTTTGCATTATGGGAGATACTGAGATAGGAGTATTAGTAGCTTGCTCCACCTTTGCAAGGAGGGCCCTGGTGTTGTACCACCTTACCCCAGTCCTGAAGATACTTTCAGGTGCAAACTTTGTTTGCTCACACTTGGATAAAGGATTAAACTAAATTTATTATATTCTAACCAAGTGAAAAATAAACTTTTTGTATAATTCCAGAAGAATCCTAGCACGTGAGGACTTTAGCAGAGTTTATTATAGCTTTCATTTTTTATTTTTATCACTAGAGGTCAGGTTAAGAAAAAGATTAGTTAACAACATAGATTTAATTTACCTTTATAGAGTGCAACAGCATGTAGCTTGGTTTGTATAAACTATCCTTCTGATGATAACCTCAATACAGGAGTCGAAACGGCAAGCGTTATTTTATTAATAATTAGTAAAATAATTATTTCGACACGTGTGTTTTGTAAATATGAAGAACAATTTATTGTAAAGTATAATTTAGTTTTCTTCTCAGAAAAAAAATTGCTACAAAAGTAAATACACATTGATTCTTAAGAGTATAAGTAAAGGATGAAAAGGCAACTATACATGGAAAGTTCTGTTTAACAAGAAAGTTTGTGAAGATTACCATATATGTCAGCATATAAGACGAGGTCTAAATTTTAGGCTATTTTTACGTTTTAAGCTTATGTCAGTTGTATAAGACGACCCCCCAATTTCTTCTTTCTTGTATTAATGCAACGTTAGGTATTGTTATATCAGTTATTTTTATATCTATGCATATCCGTTATTTTTTTGCATAGCATAGATTTTGTATTTATGTGAATTACACTAATTAAAAGTGATTAGCCCCAATTTTAATTATTAATTTGGAATTTTTTTTTAAATTTTAGGATTATTACAATTGTTATCATTTAAAATCATGGAACCAGCAACAAAATGAAGAAAGTACAAAGCTCAATTTAAAAAGTAATTGAAATGGCAAAGCAAACTAATAACTGTGCTGCTGCAAGAAAGTTTGACATAACCGAGAAGATGTAAGATAATGGAGGAAGAAAGAAGATATTTTTAAAAAATTGCCAAAGAAAAAATGTGCGATGAGAACGGGGATCACCCGATGGCCTCAACTGGAAAATCACGTTGCAGAATGGGTATTCGAACAAAGGCAGAATAGTTATCTTGTTACAAGAAATATGATTAGAGCATATGCACTAAAATGGTCAAGATTGAATCTGGATGAAGGTATAGAATTTCAAACTACTTCAGGTTGGTGTAATCATTTTATGAACAGACAAAAATCTGTTAATACGACAAAAAACGAAAATTTCTCAAAAACTACCAGCAGATCTTGACCACAAACTTACCAGTTTCCATAAATTTATTATTCAGTTGAGACAAGAACATAAATATCTATTGTCAAATATTGGAAATATGGATGAAACTCCTATGAGCTTTGATATGATAAGCAATAAAACAGTGGAGTCTAAAGGTAGTAATAGTGTGCTAGTTCAAAGTACAGGTCATTAAAAAACAAGGTTTAGGGTTGTGTTGTAATGTTTGGCTGATGGAACCAAGTTAAAACCGATAATCATCTTCAAACGTAAAACTAAACCTAAGATAAAATTTCCTTCAGGTGTTTTTGTACATTTTCATGAAAAAGGATGGATGGACAAAAATGGTGTGAATTATGGATAAATAATGTATGAAACATGCGACCAGGCGGTATAATGAAGAAACGCAGTTTATTAGTATGGGATATGTTGCGTAGTCATTTAACTGAGAATATTAAAAGTCTTCTAGAAAAAAATAACACAAAAATTGCTGTTATATCAGGTAGTTTAACTTCTATATTGCAACCACTAGATGTCTGCTTGAACAAACCATTTAAAACTCACATGCAAGAAGAGTGGAATAATTGGATGTTGACTGGTGAAAAGTCATTTACAAATGGTATATCTATGCAATTTTGTGATCAAGCATGGAATAAAGTAAAAGTAGAGACTGTAATAAAATCATTTAAAAAGTGTGGTATCTCTAATCTTATGGATGGTACGAAGGATGATCTGTTGTGGGATACTGATGACGATCAAAATGAAATCAATTCACCGGATTAGAACTGGGATCCATATGACAATCATTTAAACAATGAATCTGAGGAACTATTTTGTAGATGAAGAGAATTAACATGAAAATTGAGGTTAATAATTATTATTTGTTTTTTTAAGACTTACATCTGTTGTAATATTTTGAATAAATTTATGTAACAAAAAATTAATCTGATTTGTTTATAAACACTGCCTATTTTCTTATATAAGAATGTATTGTAACTACCTAAATGTTCATCAAAGAAATTAAGCTTCCCTTTTTATACTCAATTATAAGATGACTCATGATTTCAAGGGGTTTTCTATAGTATTTGAGAGTCGTCTTATATGCCGACATATACGGTACTTGTTTAACAATCTTCCAATGAGGCAGGTCCAAAAGAATGAAAAGAGGGTAAAATTATTCACCACTTTACAAAAGAAGGTACCTTAACATAGAAACTTTCAATTATAGGACAATCTGTGTCTGGAGTTGTGGTTAAGGTGTTAAAGAGCTTAGTGAAGGCTAGGATCCAAAATGCTGATAACAGCAACATTATTTTTGATCGCATGTATTTCTAAAGAAAGATAATTTAAACAATCTGATTACATATTACAAGTGCAAATACAATTCATTTGTTAAGAGAGATGAGTATAAAGTAGTGTATTTCAATTTTGCAAAGGCCTCTGATAGATTATCACATGGTAAGTTGGTAATTAAACTGGAATACATGAAGTTAGTAGATGCTAGATAGCAGACCGGTTGTATGACAGTTATCTGCAAGCTGTGCAATATCTCAGAAGAGAAAGGTCACTAGCAGTGTGCACCAGAGTTATATTTTGTGACCATTACTACTAACTCGTATGTCAATGATATCAGGAGATGCTTAAAACAGGAATATCCAGTTGTTTGCAGCTGACACAAAGTTGAGAACTATAAGTAGTAAAGCTGACACGGTTTTTACAGGATGATTTGAACAGTGTGTAAGTGGAGTTACCAGTTCAATGTTACAAAGTATGAAGTTTAGAAAGCCAAAAGCAGAGACATGATGTAGAGCATATAATTAGTGGGAATATCTTATAGAAGATTTAGGAGATTAGAGATTTTAGAGGTTATGGCAAGCAAGGCCCTAAAATTTAGAGGATACACCATTAAAATGATGATTATATCACCAGAGCTACACAAACCATATAAAAAATAAATATTTTTTATTTAATAAAAAAATAACTTTCTAAAAAAAAATTGGAACTTTACAAAAATATAGAAGAATATGCATAATATAAAGGACCATTCTAGTAACAAAAATTAATGAAACAAATTCTATTTCCTCTAAAAAATCAATGTTGTTTTTACTGTTCTTCCTATTCTTATTATTCATTGACCTTCTTGGAATGGTTTTCACACAACTGAAATAATCTCCAAACGATGACACAGTGTCACTAATGACTTAAACTTCTGTTGATTAATAGGACATATTATTAAAAACGAGAATGGACTAAGGAGGACTTGAGTGAGAATTTTTTTTTAGTAGGACTTTACATAATTTGTCAAGCCCTATGTATCACATTGAATTCCCTTGTATCAGATATCCATCATTAATCGGGCTGTACATGGATTTACTGCATAGTTTGGTATCTGGTTTTCAGGAAGATAAGGCTGTATCAGAAAGGGTCCAAAGACAAATCAGTAATGTGGTTTCTGGAATACTGGATATGAAGAGAAAGATTGAGGAAACACAGATTGCAGTGCCTCGCAGATAAGAGAAGAGAAGGGATATGATTTAGATAAATATAAGGGGGGAAGCCGAAAAGTTCTGATAAACACCTAGAACAGAAATTACTGGTTTGTGCAACAAGAGAAAAACTTTTTCTCAGAGGATTACAAATGATATAGCAGTGTTGTAACAAGTGCGTAATAACACTTGGTGGGAATATGTAGAATAATGTGCAAACTTACATGGGTCTACCTCAATTTCTTCATGGTGATTATCAAAACTTTTAAGTACACCCTCATCATAAGCTAGCATATCTGAAACTGTTACTTGATTAATATGGAAAAGATTATTCTAAGAATGGGAGAGAGAAGAGAAGGTAGAACAAGCAGTCATTCTTGGAAGCTGTATAAGAAAGGAAGGCGTGAGCAAGGTGTAAGTTTTTTTTTTTTTTTTTGCATAGAGTGGTTGGTCAATGGAATGTTTTGCTAGTGTGTGCAAAAACGATGAATGAGTTCAAGGCACAGTTTAATGTGTTATGATAGTGGGATCTCTAAAAATGGATCCCTTGACTCCAAGAGGTTTGACTGTAGTAATAATTTAATATGTTGTTGTGCAACACAGAAAGGTTAAACTAATGTGAATTTAGTTAGCTTCCCCCCCCCCAAGTATCTCGAAACATGCCATTAAATTACTCATTATCCTTATTCATGTTGAGAAAAAATCTCTTTTTATTCCACTGAAATGTATTAATGTTCTGCATTAAAGTATTAGTATTCATTTACAGTAACATCTGAATTTTTGAAAAGTATAGTTTTAAATTGTTGAATATAAAGTGAGAAATTTTGAATTTAAGACCAAGCAGAATGTGTTGTAAATGCTAATATTCAGAATGAATGGAGAAAGAATCGAGATGACAAAGGATCTAAGGAATGACTGCGAATAGGATATGTCAGGATACCTACTTGAAAAAAGGTAATAATAATAATAATAATAAAAACTGTACAATGATGATAAGCACTTCTTCAATTCAACTCAATTCAACAAACTATACTTCTTACATTCAAGCAAACTTCTTACATTCTGAATATAAGCATTTACAACACATTCTGCTTGGTCTTAAATTCAAAATTACTCGCTTTATATTCAACAATTTAAAACTATACTTTTCAAAAATTCAGATGTTACTGAAAATGAATACTAATACTTTAATGCAGAACATTAATACATTTCAGTGGAATAAAAAGAGATTTTTTCTCAACATGAATAAGGATAATGAGTAATTTAATGGCATGTTTCAAGATACTGGGGGGAGGGAAAAAACTAACTAAATTCACATTAGTTTAACCTTTCTGTGTTGCACAACAACAACAACATTAAATTATTACTACAGTCAAACTGCTTGGAGTCAAGGGATCCATTTTTAGAGATCCCACTATCATAGCACATTAAATTGTGCCTTGAACTCATTCATCATTTTTGCACACACTAGCAAAACATTCCATTGGCCAACCACTCTATGCAAAAAAATAAAAACCTTCTTACAGGAGTAAGGAGGTAGTTCTCTTACTATGTTGCACTGATCTAGGCACAACTGAACTGGTTTTATTATTGCCACCATGAACTCATTATGATAGGTCTCCGTCTCACACACAGCTCATCATGCCTTAAATACACACACACATTCTTTGCAGTCATCACCCTCTCAAGTAATGCAATCCAATCATCCACCACTTTCCACGAAAAAAATCCTGCATCTCAATTCTTTGTTAGCACTTCCCTTGTGCGAACAAAGAATTTTGATGAACAAAGGGATGACCCTTTGTTCATCACAATCTTCTACCATTCTATGAAAAACACATTTTACATTAACTTGATTTTAAAAAAAAATAATAAAAAACCCTTATCAACTTGTATGTCTATTATATTCCCTTCCCCTTCTCTTCTTGTATCCACTAGAATCAGAACTGAATTTTCTCAACCTATCTTCATACTCAACATTCCAGAATCCACCTTAGTCAATTACCTCTGGATCTCTTCCAGTATCTCTTCATCTTTTGAAAATCTGGTGACTAAATCTGTGCACAGTAGTCCATATGTGGCCTAATCAAGACCTTATACAATGCAACCATAATCTCTTTGCAAATCAGTCCTTTGCATTGCAATTGTGCTATTGCAATGCAGAGGGCTGATTTGCTAAGAATCCATTGTGCTAACCAAGATTTTAGCAATGTGTTCTTTAAATTTTAAGTGCCCATTTGCCATTCACTTCCAGATCACTTATTTCCTCATCTTCTCCAATATATCCCCATCAATTGTTTGTATACTCTGCATTTCATCTTTCTTTTGCAAACTTTAAAACCATACACTTTGCAATGCTGAACTACTAACCCCATTCACATACAATTGCTCAGTCTATTCAAGATATTCTATTCTATGGAATATCTTCTCCACATTAATCTGATAAAAACCCCTCACCAACTTATGTGTCTCAATCATATCCTCTCTTCTTTTGTTCACAAGGCTATGTAAATTAACTAAATTTCTCCTTGAATCTAACATTCCATAGACTGGACACTAACTCATTAAACATTTTTTGTTGAAAGTTTATTTTTCACTTGGTTAGAGTATAATAAAATTAGTTTATCCTTTATCCAAGTGTGAGCAAACAAAGTTTGTGCCTGAAAGTATCTTCTGGACTGGAGTAAGGTGGTACAACACCAAGGAAACTCATTGCAAAGGTGGAGCAAGCTACCAACACTCCTATCTCAGTATCTCCTATAATGCAAAACACATCTCCTTGTGGATATGTCTAATGTTATGCATTAAGGGAAGGGCCACACCCAGACTAGTTTTGACCTTTACTGAGGTCTCTTCAGTGGGAGCCAGGCCCAAGTGGAGATACGAGGCAGAAGCATTAGCAGGTCATCTCTACTTATAGGAGTTGCCAAATGGTGTGCCACCCTTTTTTAATAAATTACTCTGGATTTAGAGAAAGATGTTGAAAGTTTATTTTTCACTTGGTTAGAGTATAATAAAATTAGTTTAATCCTTTATGCCTGGTATCTCCACTTGGGCCTGGCTCCCACTGAAGAGACCTCAATAAAGGTCGAAACTAGTCTGGGTAGTGGCCCTTCCCTTAATGCATAACATTAGACATATCCGCAAGGAGATGTGTTTTGCATTATAGGAGATACTGAGATAGGAGTGTTGGTATCTTGTTCCACCTTTGCAACGAGTTGCCTTGGTGTTGTACCACCTTACCCCAGTCCTGAAGATACTTTCAGGCACAAACTTTATTTGCTCACACTTGGATAAAGGATTAAACTAATTTTATTATACAGTAAACCTTTTCTGGACCATCTCCAGTACATCCTCATTCCCTTGAAAAAAAAGCAATCAAATCTGTGTACACTAGTCATCTGTGGCCTGATCAAATACAAGGGATTCTCATAATCCCTTTGCTTCTGCATGTGAATGTACTCCTTATTATCACTATAATCCATTGGGATTTTATAATTTTAAGAGGGTGGTCAGAAATGTTGTCGGCCGCGACCATAGAAACACTATCAGCAAGATTTTTTTTTCTCTTAGTTTGTACATCTGTCATAAACATCCATGTGAAATTGCAAGTCATTCTATCAAGTAGTTTGTATTATACAGCTGTTCTAATGCACACATGAGGTCTGTATCCCTTGAATTGGATAAAATTGAATATGCAGTTATAAAATTCTTTGTAAAAGAAGATTTTAACGCCGAAAGAAATTCATTCGAAGTACATAAAAGTTTATGGGCACTCTTCTTCTTCATTTTCGACAATTAAGAAATGGGTTGCCGAGTTTAAACATGGCCTTCAAGATGATCGATGTGAAGTAAGTCCAAAAAGTGTAACAACACCAGAAATCATTGATCAAGTGCACGATATGGTATTGAATTACCGGCGAGTGAAAGTGTGTGAAATTGCAGACTATAGGCATTTCAAAAGAATGTGTAGGATATATTTTGCATGAAGAATTGCAAATGAAAAAGCTTTGCACAAGATGGGTGCCATGCTTCATCAAAACACTTGCATGAAAATCTCTGAACAGTGCTTGGAGCGTTTTAACAAGAATAAAACTGATTTTGTGCATTGATTTATTACTATGGATGGGCCTTGGATTCACTAATACACACCAGAATCCAAACAGCAGTCAAAACAGTGGACAGAAGCCAGTTGTTCAGCACCAAAGAAGACAAAGCTGGTTCCATTAGCAGGAAAGGTCATGGCATCGGTGTTTTGCGATGCTAAAGGCATTTTGTTTATTATCTTGAATAGGGTAAAACAATCACCGGGGAATATTATTCCGATCTTTTAACCAGACTAGACGAAAAAGTTTGTGAGAAAAGGCCTGGTATGCAGAAGAAAAAAAATCATCTTTCATCAGGACAATGAACCTGCTCACAAAGGTATTTTGGCAATGGGAAAATTAAGGAATCTGTATGAATTGTTAACATCCACCCTATTCCCTAGATTAGGCTCCCTCTGACTTCTATCTCTTTCCACAACTAAAACTCTTCCTCACTGCTCAGCGTTTTTCTTCAAATCAAGAGGTGATGTCAGCTGTAGAGAGATATTTTTCAGATCTTATTGAGAACCACTACAGGGACAGGATAATGGGCTGGAGTATAGCAGGAATAAATGTATTAATCTTAAAGTCTTCATTGTTAGGCCGAGAACATACCAGACAACCCTCGTAGTAATGTGACTCCTAAACTTCAAGTCTCTCTCCACCATCACTCCCAGATCTCTCATCTCCTCCACCTCACCCAAAATTTCTCCATTAATTATATCCTCTGCATCAAAACCTTGCCTACCAAATTTCAAGACCTTGCAATTTATAACATTAAACTAATAGCTCCACTCACTCACTTGCACACTCACATAATCTACTGAGATCCTCCAGCTATTCTACTGCATCTGCTCTACTTCTCATATCCCTTCCTAACTTTGCATCACTGGCAAACAGCTACACTTCTACAATTAAGCTGATCCCAATGTCATTAACAAACAAGTTAAACAATAATGGTCCCAAAAGAGATCCCTGTGGCAATCCACTAGTGACCTTCGTCTTTTGGGATACCACTCCTCCATATACAGCCTGCTGATACTTGTCCGACAGCTAATCAGCTATCCAATTTACTAGTCTCTTATCTAATTCTAATCTCATATGTTTCAGTTTAGCTACTAGCTTGTCATGTGGCAGTCTATCTATGAAAGGGCTTTGAAAGATCTAAGTACACCACTGTATATGCATCTCCTTTATTGAGTGAATTTGTCACCTTGTAATACATAAGCAGATCACTGAAACATGACCTCCCCCCCTAACAAACCCATGCTGACCATCATAAAGAATACTGTTATTATCAACCCATTACTGAATCCTAGTCATCACCAACTTCTCTAATACCTTAACAACAATCCCAGACACACAGACTGGCTTATAATTTGTACACTTAATCTTATCCCTCTGCCCTCTTTGTGAACTGGAACAATTTTTCCCACCTTCCATTCGTTTAGGACTTGCCCTGTTGCAAGACTCATTAAATTTCCTAAGTTAATTCTCATTCTGTAATATGTTTGATGATTTTTGCATTTTATAGTCATTTATACTGATGATTAATGGCTATTTTATTCTAAACTTCTCTGTCAATGCTACAGATATCCAAAATCACATCCTTTCATATAATAAAATTTCACATAGTGAAATTCTCTTTTGTATAGAGACAACCTATATGCAAAATACAAATTGATAATAGTTTTCATAATATGAGCACATTACCCTCTTCTTCATCCCCAATTCACAACTGCTGTACAGCAATGAGAAGCAAAAATTACAATATTTATGTAATTGGATAATTATCTCCATACTGTTTACCAGTGGAAATTGGAGTATAGTTAACTTCAATGCTACCAATACTCAGTAGTACAAAGTTGTATTGCTGTATCTTTTATTAATAATAAAAAAAATAGCTTTACTTGCTCCATTAGCAACAATGATATATTTAGAAAAGAAATCCTATTGAAATGAATTAATATCAAACCATTTTTATCATCAAAAATTATAGCCACTTCAATATTCAAAAAAGTAGGTGTTCTCTTTCATTCCAAGCAATGTTTATTATTGAAGAACTAAATATTATACAAAGTTTAACCTACTATAGAACATTTTCCATATTAAGCAGTGTGTCAAAAACTACTCTAAGAGTCTCAAATTCTGTTCAGTGAGGTGCAATGTATTTTCACATCTCTCATTTAAATATGTTTATGAGTACTGTACATCAAATTTATTTCCTAAAATGTTCATGTTCCTAAAACCTCTTGAAATACAAGAAAAAGAATGATGGGAATGGATGATAGCTAATTGAAAAAAAAAAAAAACTTTTACATTTCCTTCCAATTGGTTATTATATTCTTTGACACATCCACTGAGTCAAAGCCTCATCACAGGAAGTCCACTTTAACCACTGTTTACACACTTCAATTCATTCATAAGCACTCAAAATCACCCACAACTATCCATTCACCAACCTCCAAGCAAAGAAATCTAGACCTAACATCCTTGCTTATCAAACTTCCTAGAGTGACCCATGGCTCTCTCCCTCTTTATTATTAGTCACATAAAATTCCTTTAATAACTTACATGCTCCTATCCCCACCCTTTTTTTTAGCCCACTGACTAATCTCTGAAGCACAGACTCTGAATCCATCTTCAAAGAGAGAATCCAACAGACCTATCATAATCTTGGTGACTCTCCTCAGGATCCTCTCCACCATTCTTCCATATTTATGGCATCCAGTAGTCCAGAGGTTATTATTATAATAACCTTTCCCCATGCGTGTCAGTGTTCTTCGACAACCATGTAATCTAATGAGCTGTTTTGGCCGCCTTTGCAATACTGCCATTCAAACATCAAATAATGCCTTGTCCATAATCATCTCCAAATCCTTGGCCTCATCAGTTTTCTGCAAATTCATTTCCATCAATGTAGTACATTGCTTCTGATACACTTAAGCATGTTAAACTAGAAACGGTACCCTTTTTCCATACTGCTGGTGTATTTAGTCATCCTGTAGGACCATTTATTCACTATTGCTCCTCCTAGCTTTGCATCACTGGGAATCAACTCAATATTTCCTCTTAAATCATTTCCTACATCACTAATGTATAATTTAACATACGTTGAATGAATCAGTGAGCCCAGCAGTAATAGCACCAAGCAAAATTATCAGTTACTTTTTCTTTTCTACTGTTTATACTATAAACAAACCTTACTCACATATTTTTCAAAACTTTGAACTGTAACTTGTTTAAATCCAGCTTTAATAAACTTTTTTTTTTTTTTTTTTTGTAACAAGTTTCCTAATCAGATTCATGAATTAGAGGTTCCTATATACTTCAAAGTGTAGGAATAACATACACAAGAGAAGACAATTTCCAATACCGTACGTGGTCCATAATTATAAGTTTAGTGATAACCATTACATTTATTATTACCTTCAGATATGGTATGCTGGTATACACAGGTTGGTATGCATTAGTTCCTCCTGTGCTGCAAACGTTTTATTAGATATACACACAATTTCCTGTCCAGTGCATGTGTGTGTGTGCATATATATATATATATATATATATATATATACACACACACAAAATCAGAATCATTTCAACTTTTCTTATTACCATTTTTTTAATCCTACTTTTGGGAAGGGATATGTTCCCTTACCTATTGTCAACAGATAATCATACACAAGTCAAATGTATGCTATTTTTTTATTTTGACTCATAAGTACTAATCAGACCAGTCTTTTGATTTGTTTTCTAAATATATGTCACAATTAGATTTCTGTTAAAATACAACACTGACTTAGGACACATGGTCTTTGGCCTACTATATCATATCAGCTACTATATTTTACAGATTTCCTGGCCTGGTTGGCTGAATGAATTACATAACCATCCTCCAACCAACAGGCTGTCCATTTAAATCCCAAATGGGCAAGTGTATTGTGTATTGTGAATGTATTTAGTTAACAGATGAATGTCACTGCCAAATGTGAGATATCCATCCCCTTACTGGATGCCTGAAGCTTGCCTGAAAAAAAGTTCCTTGTTTGGTATCTAGAACAAAGTTTGTGATTATGAAATCATCAACCCACAGCACTAATATTAACATGGCACATTTACAACCCTTCATGGATGGGATGTACATATATAAACAAACTGTTTTTTTTTTTTTTTCCAAGAACTATGTTCATTTATCTAAATACGAAGCAATATTTGAGTAATTATTATTCAACCGAGTCAAAAGTAGATGGTGTTATAGTGAAACAAAATTTTTTAAAAAAAGAAAAACTATATGTAATCAGAGACCATCTGCTAAAGGGCAAAATGACTAAATGGATTTCTGATTCTAATATAAACTTAACATTGAGATAACATAAATGTTCCAAAGGTTTTAGTTCACAAATGGCTAAATAGTAGCTACTGCCAAAACAAAAGTCATATGATTATGAACAGTAACATAATAATCATTAGGGATAATAATAAAATAATACCATGTAGTAATATTTCTCATCGATGAAAGAAAATGATCGAGAATGATAACTGCAGTGGGATATATAGATAAATATCATTACTTATAGTATTCAAAACTAATTATAGTATAATTAGTTTTGAATATTATATATATAGTATTCAAATATAGATAAATATAGTATTCAAAACATTTTCTTCTCATTTTCTTCTTTATAGCTATATGAGAAGAAATTTGTGTACATTGTGTATATTTGTATATTGTGTATATAGCCATATAAACTATGGTTTTTAAATTTTACTTATAAAATTTCTGCAATCAACTACCTAGTTGATAGAACTAAGAGATATATACAATAATTTTTTTTTCAAGGTACGATCTACTGTTTCTTACTTCTCGTGTGACACTGGAAAAGTCATGCATCCAACATGAGCTATTAACATTTTTATTTTTCATCCACTTATATCTAGCTAAGTCTTTTGCTGTCTTCTATTTTTCTCCATATGCCCATATCTCACTCCTCAATTGAAGTTTGCTTTATGAAATTCTTTTAAAGAAATCTTGTAGTTTTTCTTTGTCAAATTAAAAAAAATTAAAATTAAAAAAAATTTTTTTTTTAATTTTTTCCCTTTTATTCAAGCTATATTCCTTAAGTAGTTAACCCTCCAATCTGTCCATTTTCTTAAATATGATTACTTTATAGTATTCAAAATATTTTCTTCTCATAGCTATATGAGATATTTGTATATTGTGTATATAGTGCTATAAAAGGTTTTAAATTTTACTTGTAAAATTTCTACAATCAACTGCCTTGTTCCAATTACAAAATATAATTTGCAATTTCATATACAGTATGTAATTGCAAATCATCAATATATATAGTAACAGGAAGTACAAGATATTTTTGCCCATCTATATTCTATGTAGCCTTTTCCTTCTTGCATTTTTTTTTCTTCACACAAATACTGAAAATAATTAGATTAGCAGCCAGCATATGTTAAATCTTCATCTATTATGGTTCATTGTGGCATTACCTAATGTTTTTATTTTTATATCACTTTCATCCAGATCTTTTACTATTTTATAATCATATTATAGAATACATATATAACATTATCCACATTTCTTTCCTTATTGTTATCTCATTTTTATAATTTGTAACCTGAAGTTAATCATGCTGTCTATTATGGTGGTCTATCCAGTCTTGCAACATTGATTTGAAAAACCAGATTAAAAATTATAGAAAATAAGAAAACTTAGGCTAAACATATTAACTGATGAGTTTTGTAAAGTATTGCTAAGTTTATATGATTTTATTCACCACAAACAAATAAAACCATACTTTTAGTGTAAAATATTGTCATAAATACAATCCTACCTTTCATGTTTCTAAAACGCTCTTCATAGTGCCTTACGCAAAACACAAACATCTACTTCTTAAGTATTCTCTGTTTATCTCCACCATCTGTCACAACATTAAGTTTCTCTGACAGCTGGTGGTACCAACCACACAAGGAAATTTCATATAATTTAACAGCAAAGTTAAATTATGTACACTATTTATGCATTCTACACAATGCGTTGATGTATGTATTTAATGCTATTCGTATCCAGAACTCCGAAACGTAAAATATTAAGACATAATACAAAAACATACGGTCAAGTTAGAATCAAAAGGTAGGCTTTGAAGAATCTCTGCGCAAACGCATACAGCTGTTTCTCTGCACATCTTATTTGCAGAAATGAAAGAAACTTTTACAGGATAAATGCAGTACGTCGCACAGGATGCCTCCATGTGATTATAAAAAAAAAAAAAAAAAAAAAATATATATATATATATATATATATAATTTAATATATACAATTTAATTTAAATTATATATATATATATATATATATATATATATAATTTAATATATACAATTTAAATATATATATATATATATATATATATATATATATATATATATATATATATATATATATATATATATATATATATATATATATTTAAATTGATAACTTGGTGATGCTTAAAAAGTAAAGAAAGCACGGCCGTTTTGCCGAATCGTTGCAAATACTGTAGTCGAAGTTAGTGCTTCGAAGATACTTCGTTACTTTGTTTATTGAACATCAAGCAATAACTAAATGCGTTTAAAATGCCCCACCACTTAAAAAAAAAAAAAAAAAGGTGCATACGTACAAAAAGTACATAGTAGTGTAATAAATGCATTTTTGGTTTAAAATTTATTTTTGGAATCATCTAAATAGATAAAATATATGTATTTCAAAAGGGGGCGTATTGGTGAAAATCTTGGGGAGGGCGATATTCTTGATTAACTTCAGGATTAATAATTTTAAGACTATGTGTAATGAAAATAACAACCACCGTCATAGTGCCTCCGTAGCGCAATTGGGAAATCGCCGGTACGTTGTGGCCTTCGCCTGGAAAAGGCTTAGAATCGATTCTTGTCGTGATAGGAACAATCTTGATATAGATTTTTTCAACTGAAGGTGAGATAGCCGATCTCATACGGAGATAACAATTTTTTTTTTCTCCCGGATTTTTCATCCCGCATACAGAAATCGGCAATTCAGACCACACGCAACTTACTGACAAAAAATATTAGTGGTGGTGGGCAGTGGATGGCGTGCTCCTTCGATGTGTTTTTCGTCCCATAAACTCAACAAAATCGACAGTGAAACCCACACTATTTTCAGAAGTTAAAAATATTGTGTTAGGATTAGGGACAACGAGACGGTGGCACTTGCTAGCCGCTTTCTTGACTGCATACCAATTAATTAGTTATAGCCTTGGACCAGCTATCACTGATTGGCTACCAGTGGAGATTCAACTGCCCACTCAGTCTCCAAAAGTTATATAGGGCAAAAACTGCCTCGTCTACTCTCTATACGGGAACAAATAGGCATTAGCTGATTATATATATATCAATCAAATCAACTAACGCCTTTTATTCCCTAATAGGGAGTAGGCGAGGCCTTTATATCCTATGTAGCTTTTTGGAGACTGAGTCGGCAGTTCACTCTCCACCGGTAGCCAATCAGAGATAGCTGGCCCATGTCTATCACTAATTATAGCAGCCGCCGATGAAGAGGCTGGCAAACAAGTGCTGCCATCTCTTGGTACCTAACCCTAACAAGATATGTCACTGTGTGAAATAATGTGGGTATAGTTCGCCCACCGATTTGAGGTCCCTCGAAACTACTGCGCATGTCAGAAAAAGGAGAATCCATTCCGATAATAGGGTAATCAGTCTGTCTTCTGGGAGGTAATAATAAACAAACTGAGTTTGTTTATTATTACAGGTCGGAAAATTTAGCTTTTCTTTTAGGAACATTGTTGTTTTTAAAGTGTAACTATTTTGCTTGTATAACAGTTGGAAAAATGTACGTAGAGTGTTAATACGTGCAAATACTGCGTTCTACATAAAACAATGTCACTTCGCTCCATCGCTCCATGATAAGTTTCCTTTTATTCTGGGACTTTTTAAAACAAAATCCGATTTCATGAAGTATTTTCCTTAAAGTTTCTCTTTTCCAAGGAAAATTATTTTTTTTCTTTAAGCACAGGAATCAATTTCGGAACAGTTGGCACTCTTTTCTCGAATACGTAAAATTCGTGAATAGCTCTTCTTATAACGACTACATCAAAATCATTCAAAGCTACGGTTTCGATGGTTTTACTCAGGCGCTTTTTTTTTTTTTTTTTTTCGGAGATTTAAATTTTGGCTTACCTTCACCTTTTGATTCCCTACGAATTCTTTAACAGTCGACCCCGATACGCCCGCAATTGCACTTGCACGTTTTATGACTTGAGAAAGGGGAACAAGAAGACCGCCTTCTGACGATTCTTTTTCGCAGAATGTCAGCACATTATTCAATATTCTTTTGCAAGAGCTACTGAAACGTGTAATAATAGAACTTGTTGACTGTACTGGATCCATCATACAAATTAATAATAAAAAAATAATGCAAAAAGAGAATAACAAAAATCAAGCTAGTACTAGTACAGCGACAGACAAGAAAGCACGTGATTTCGCATGTTGGCGACCAATTCGTACATTCTTCATTTCTTTCTCCCCTTCAGCATGAATCGACCATTCTTGGCACAAATCCAAGAAGGGATCTAGAAATGGTGGGCGAACTATTCTACGGTCGATTTTCTTGAGTTTACGGGACGAAAAACCCGAGTTTCCGGGAGGAAAAACCCGCTTGCCTGTGCTAGAGATCGACTAACTCGGGAACCGGTCGAAAATAGGCTTAGAAAAAGTTCCTCCAGTCAACTTCAAGCGGCCAAGCGCAGAGGACGCAAGCACCACTTCCACTGAGCTACACAGGCCTTGATTACACACACACACACACACACACACACACACACACACACACACACACACACACACACACACACACACACACACACACACACACACACACACACACACACACACACACACACACACACACACACACACACACACACAGAGTCTCCGTCAAAAAATGTATTCACACTCTAACAGATGTACAAGAGTGGTCTGAAAAGTTCTCGGCCTAACAATGAAAAAACGAAATTATAATTTCAAAATTATTTATATTTTTTAATGTAATCTCCCGTAAGACTAATACGTTTATTCCAGCGATGCTACAGCGCCATTATCCCGTTCCTGTAGTGGTTCTCAGTAAGATCTGAAAAATACCACTCTACAGCTGCAATCACCTCTTGATTCGAAGAAAAACGCTGATCTGCAAGGAAGAGTTTTAGTTTTCGGAAGAGATAGAAGTCAGAGGGAGCCAAATCTATGGAATAGGGTGTGAGGTTCCAACAATTGATAGTGCAGATCCCTTAATTTTCCCATTGCCAAAACACCTTTGTGGGCATTTGCATTGTCCTGATGAAAGATGAGTTTTTTCTTCTGCAAACTGGGACTTTTCTCGCGTATTTTTTCATCTAATCTAGTTAAAAAAATGGGAATAATATTCCCCGGTTACTGTGATACCCATTTCAAGATAATTAATAAACAAAATGCCTTTAGCATCGCAAAACACCGATGCCATGATCTTTCCTGCGAATGGAACCAAATTTGTCTTCTTTGGTGTTGAACAACGGCTTCTGTCCAATGTTTTGACTGCTGTTTGGATAATGCTGTGTAATGGTGAATCCAAGTCTCATCCATAGTAATAAATCGACGCACAAAATCAGTTTTATTCTTGTTAAAACGCTCCAAGCACTGTTCAGAGATTTTCATTCGAGTGCGTTTTTGATCTGATGCGAGCAAGCGCGGCACCCATCTTTTGTGCAAAGCTTTTCATTTGCAAATCTTCATGCAAAATATATCCTACACGTTATTTTGAAATGCCTATAGTCTCAGCAATTTCACATTCTTTGACTCGCCGGTCATCCAATACCATTTCGTGCGCTTGATTAATGATTTCTGGTGTTGTTACACTTTTTGGACGTCAAAAAATGGATCATCTTCAAGGCTGGTGCGGCCACGTTTAAATTCAGCAGCCCATTTCTTAATAGTCGAAGACGAAGGAGAAGAGTGTCCATAAACTTTTACGCACTTTGAATGAATTTCTTTTGGCGTTAAAAAATCTTTTTAAAATAATTGTATCCATTTCAAGGGATACAGACAACAGTTTTGCTTTAGACAGCTGTATAAAACAAAATACTTGATAGAATGACTTGCAATTACACATGGACGCTTATGACACATTTTTCCACTTAAAAAAAATCTGGCCGATAATGTCACCAACTATGGTTGATGCTGAGCACTTTTCAAACCACTTTCATAACCCATGGACTCTTTTCGAAGTGAGATCAAATTACGGTAGCAATGTGTAGTATGATTATCTCTGAAAAGATATCTTACTCACATGAATACTGCCATGAACTCTTGACCGGAAGGACAGTCAAACAAAATGGCAGGGGCAAGATGGTGTTCGATGAACGAAGGGCCATTTTAAAGTGGTATTTCAAATTTGAGAATGTTGGTGAAGTGCAATGACAATGGAGGCGTGAGTTTGCAACACAACCCCCAACATTCCTGACAATTGCCGTATTCGTGATAAGTTTGAGACCCATTGTACCATGTGTGATGTGCATAATGGAAGATCCGAGAGGCCTCACCCAGCGACAAGTCCTACTTCCTCGGCTATGGTATCGAAACAGTTTTTACACGATCGCCACGAAGTCTAAAGCATATTTTTATGGCATATTCTTAAAGCAGTTAAATGAGAACTTTACATCCCAAGATTATTACATGCAATGAATGAAGACGATTCTGATCGAAGAATGCAGTACTGTGAGTGGTTTCAACTCATGGTAGATGAGGATGACGAATTTGTGAGGAAAATGGTTTGGTCTGATGAAGCACAATTTAAGCTTAATGGATCAGTGAATCGGCATAATTTTGTTTACTGGCTCCAGAAAATTCTGGCGTTCATTGGACAATTTATGGTGCGTGCTCAGTGTCTGGTGTGAGGTTTAATAGGACCATACTTCTTTGAAGCTGTTACTGGTCAAGTGTACCTATACATGCTACGCAGATCCATTTTACCTGCCATTCATGCACTTTATGGGAATGATCAATTTCTTTTCCAACAAGTTGATGCACCACCACACTACCACCGAGACATGAGAGCTTACCTCGATGTGAGTTTGCAGGGACTATGGATAGGATGAAGAGGTGCAGGTGAGTTCCCCCCACGCTCTTCTCATTTAACACACTTGGAGTTTTACCTATGAAGGACTCTAAAAGATGTAGTGTTTCATATAAAACCAGCTACTCTGGCGGTCCTTCTGAAAAAAATTGAAACGCCATGTGCAGGAATCCCACTAGACTCTTTGGCCAACGTTGACCAATCAGCAGTTCACCATAATAATAAGTGTCTGGACGCTAATGGTAACCTCTTTGAGCACCTCGTGTAATTCTATAAGTCAAAGGTAACTTGTATTCATTCTTTGATGTCTGTATAAAATTAGTATTACAAATTTTATACAGATTTTTCTTTTGTTGAAGTGTGTATATATAATTTTGATTGACTCTGTATCTCTCTCTCTCTGTAAGAGAGATAGAGATGTCTTCCAGGCTACAATTAGTAACAGTGAAGTAATAAAATACAAAATACTATGGAGAATACGAGATGTGAATTCTCACCAGAACTTCATCTCGTGGATATGTTTTATGCATTCAACAAATATTCACAACTCCATGAGCTATGTGTTTCAGGCAATACTGCGTTTAATGTTTATTCCTGGAACATTAATATCTCAGATTATAAGGTCTTTTGCCGGAATGATCTGGATTCATTTCTTGTCCAGCATGTTGACAATTTATACATTTGAATGAAAGTGAGTTAGCTGTATTCATAAATGTGGTAAAATGTTTCTTTTCTTGGCTTGGAAACTGTATTTTTTTTCATGTAAATGTAAACAAACAAAAAAAACAAAGTAGAAAATGCAAGCATTGAGAGACATAAGAGAACTATGTAAATATGAATGAGATCCTTAATAATATTCAGAAGTAATTATGTTACCCTGCAGTCATTTTACTGGGTGGGGAGAGGCTGTTAAATACCATACATTTATGGCATGCCGACACATATATTACACAAATTCTTTATGACCTTATTTATGTAATATAATTTTCGAAAAGAAAAACAGCTCACTACAGGGACTTTTGCCTGAAGAATAGACCTATTGAATTGAAGAGGATGAAAATGTCATCTCCGTTGAAGTAGAGTTTGTATCCTCTTTGCTTGGTAGCCTGCAGAACGACTTAAGTTCGATTCTAGTCACCGACTAGAAGGACTCTGTTTTTAAGCCATTTTTCGAATGCTTTCCGCATTCGAATAATGGCTTTCCTACTGGAAACTTGGGTTTTATTTCCCATAAACTCAAGAAACTTGACCGTATAACCAGCAATATTTCATATAATAGCATATTAAATTATGGTTAGGAACAACCAGATAGCGACAAGTGTTAGTCGTCTCTTCATCAGATGTCGCTTATATTTAGTGATAATCTTGCGTCAGCAATCTCTGATTGGCCACAGGTGGAGATTGATTTGCTCCAAACGGCTCTCATGGAGATTCTTTATCCATTCACATCTCGTCATTCTTTAACACAAATCATATATGAAGTATCAGTCCTCCATGCAGAGTTTTACAAAGTTAAAAAAAAAATCAGCTAACGCCTTTTTATTCCCGTATATAGGGAGTAGGCGAGGCCGATTAGCCCTAACTAACTTTTGGAAACTGAATGGGCAGTTCAATCTCCACTAGTATCCAATCAGAGATAGATGGCCCAAGGCTATCACTAATTAAGCGGCACACAGTAAAGAAAGACGACTCAACAAGTGCCGCCATCTCGTGGTCCCTAACCTTACCACAATATATTTAATGTCTGAAATAATGTGGGTTCTACGGTCGATTTTCTTGAGTTTACGGGACGAGAAACCCGAGTTTCCGGGATAAAAAAACACGCTTGCCCGTGCCAGAGATCAAATAACTTGGGAACCGGTCGGAAAAAGGCTTAGATAAACTTCCTCTAGTCGACGACTAGATTCGAAATAGTCTTCCTTCATGCAGTCAAGCACCATGGTGTGCAAACGCCAAATCCACTGAGCTACGTTTCAGAAGAATATTCTTTCACTGATATTTCTTTTTATTCGCATAGTAAGAAATATCAGTCGTTCTTAAGATCTTTACCATTTTATAGACAATATTTATTTCTTTTATTCTACCTTCATCAATTTATATTATTAATAATGTTCTCGTTATTGGCTATATTTCTTTCTCTTTATGTTAGCTTACATCGTTATTTCATTTTCAAAAACATCAGCTAATGCCTTTTCCCTCCTTTTATTGTAAGAAGTTGGTAAGGCCTTTTAATCCTATTTAGCTTTAGAAGACTGAGCTGGCAGTCATTCTCCACTGGTAGCTAATCAGAGATAGCTGGATCATGACTATCGCTAATTATAAGCGGCAACCGTTGAAGAGATGAGCAAACAAATGCCCTTGGTATCTAACCCTAACAGGATATGTTACTGTCTGAAATAATATAGGTCTACAGTCGATTTTCTTGAGTTTATGGGTTGTAAACCCAAATTTCTGGGAGAAAAAAAACCTGCTTGCCATGGCAGAGATCGCCTAACTTGGGAACCGGTGGAAAATAGACTTAGAAAAAGTTCTTCCACTTAGTGACTAGACTTGATCTTAAGTCTATCTTCTGGTGGCCAAGTGCAGAGGAATCAAGCACCACTTCTAATACACTACATATTCCTATTCACACTTTAGATATTTTCCATTTTAATTATTATGCGACGGGTTACCACGTCTCTCATATAAAATGGAGGCATGGTTAGCCAAACTAAAGAAATTAGGTTCCCCTAAAACTTAGAATTTGCAACTGATTTGAAAGATATAGCAATTTTTCTGTTTTTTCATCTAAATTAACTGCATTGTTTGCATTGATGTTTTTAGAAAGCAGATAATGAGGAAGATTACACATGGATGCTTCATAAAACAAAGTTTGCTGTGTTTTTCTATACGCGTATAATAATATGTGGTGCTATACACCCTTAAGAGCCAACACCTACTCAGACTGTCTTTCGTAATCGGCATTTTTAGGATAATATGGTATTTTCTTGTGTATAAATTGTGAATCTTATCAGGAAGTTAACCTGCCGCCATCTCGAGCCTCTAAATATTAATATTCGTATTGGTGTCTGTAATCATGTGAGCTCTGCTCTAAGTATTTTGAGTTGTGCCAATGTATGAAAGACAGTGCATTACTGTTCACATTTCCTGTTTTGATGCAATATATTTTTTGATGGGTCACTATCTTCCATCTTATCCTATTACGACGCTCGTATTCAGGAGTTCAAGAAAGGTTTAAGAAAAAGTTCCTAAAGTTGGTGACTAGAATTAAACTCATGATGTTCTTTCCTTGGGAAGCGTAGCACAATCGGGGAGAGCGCCATTTCCTCAGGGTTACATAGACATTATCCGTAAGGACAACCTGATGTTATTCTTTGAAACAATGTGAGTAGCATGGTTGTCTTTTTCAGGTAAAAGATTTCAATTTTTGACTGAAAATACTATACCGCCCTGCGCCAAAGATCAACTGACATCGAAGAATTGGAAGGAAACGGAACAGTTTCTCTAGTCGGTGACTAGAATTGACCCTATTATCATTCTAATACCACCGAACCAAAATGTCACAAGACCACAAAAGCACCTCAAATAAATATTAGCCATTATATTTTTTAGGTATTATAAGTAGACTGAATACATGAATGTTGCTCGAAACAAACCAACACAAAAACTATACATAAATACAAACTATACAAAACCAGGTGTATGTAGTATGGTGCATAGTGCTATTGCTACGTTGGATGTAGAATTAGAGGTTCATGAAAATGAGGTTGAAGAGCTTTTGCATAACCTGGATAAGAATTTGTCAATAGGTACAGATGGAATATCTGCCCGTTTGTTAAAGGAATGTTCAGTTGAATTGGCTAGACCTTTCACACATTTGTATAACTTGAGTCTCAGCTCAGGAATGATACCACAGGAATGGAAGGAATATAGTATAGTTCCATTGCACAAGGGTGATGCAAAACCTGATGTGTTTAACTACCGACCTATTAGTATTTCTGATGTGGTAGTGAAGATTTTAGAGAAGTTAGTAAGAATTCGCATACATAAATGGATAGACAATCATTCTATACTCTGCAGGGAACAGCACTGGTTTACTAAAGGAAGGTCATGTTTTAACAATTTGCTCATATTTTATAACAATGTTACGGCCGAGTTGGATAAAGGAAATGGATACACTATGAAAATGTTGGATTTTTCTAAGGCATTTGATAAGATACCACACAATAGGCTGTTTCGTAAACTGGAAAATATGGGATTGGGACATAATCTATTGACTTGGATCACGGAAGGGTTAACAGATAGATATCAATAAGTGGTATACAGTGGGTGTGAATCTGCCAGATTTAAAAGGTAATCACTGGTGTACCACAGGGTTCAGTTCTTGGGCTATTATTATTCAATCTATACACCAATGACTTCAAGCAGGGTCTATCATTAGATTTACTAGTGTTTGCCGATGATGCGAAGATAGGCAGGGCAATCGCGAATGTTACTGATATTCAGCAATTACAAAATGATTTGAATTGACTGGAAATCTAGGCAAACGAAAATGGCCGTCAGCTTAATGTTAGTAAGTGTAAAGTTATGCACTTTCGTGTGATTAGATATCCAGCGGCATATTATATTAGCGGGGTTATGCTACAAGAAACTGAAGAGGCAAGGGATCTTGGTATATTGGTGAATAAGAAGTTAAAGTTCAAAGGTCACATAGCAAAAGTTGCAAATACAACTCAGAAGAAAATTTCTATGCGGAAGCGAACCTTGGCATGTAAGGATAAGGAAGTTATTTTGCCTCTTTATAAGGCTTTGATAAGACCAATCTTGGATTACTGTGCGCAGATTTGGTCTCCCGGGTTCCAAGGTGATAAAGAAGCTGTGGAAAGGGTGTAAAGAAGAGTTACAAAGATTATATCCGGACTATAGGATTTAGATTATGAGAACAGATTGCAAGTATGTGGATTACAGACTCTGGTTAACAGGAGAAAGAGGGGTGATATGATAGAGGTCTATAAACTTTTGAATGGGTGTTATAACATTTCAAGTGATAAAATTTCTCGTCGTTATATGGAAGGTGGGGAGAGAACACGGGGGAAATCCATGGAAGTTAATGTTGTTCTCAGTCAAGAAAGGGGCAAGAGCTAGGTTTTTCTCACAGAGAGCAGTGAGTGAGTGGAATAAATTACTCTTAGGAGTAGTGAGTGCATCTAGTGTAAATAAATTTAAGGGAAGGTACGATAGCTGGATTGGGTAATTTACAGCCTTCCTCGATGAGTCCTTGACTCCCTGGACGTCTCAAATAAAAATAATAATAATAATAATAATAATAAATATTATGCATATACGTGAAATAAAGTAATACACAAACTATATTCAAGTGTATAGTTTTCTCAAAAGGAGATTTAAGTATCACTTATGGCCACACGATACTATCGTAATCCTCTCCTAAAGATGATTCCCATTTCTTGATTGTTTTAGAATTTTCATTAAGAGATTTAAAATTTTTCTTGCCAAAAATGCAAAATGACACTTCAGGAATAATATTTTAAGCCTCCTTTCGACCGGTTCCCGAGTTAGTCGACCTCTAGCATGGGCCAGCGGGTTTTTTCTCCTTGAAACACGGCTTTTTCGTTCCGTAAACTCAAGAAAATCGACCGTAGAACCCGAACTATTCCAGACAATAAAAATATTGTGTTAGGGTTAGGAACCATGAGATTGAGACACTTGTTGAGCCATTCTCTTCACTGTGTGCCGCTTAATAAGTGATAGCCTTGGGACAGCTATCTCTGATTGCGTACCAGTGGGAATTGAACTTCCAACTGAGTCTTCAAATGTTAGATAGGGCTAAATGGCATAGCCTACTCCCTATATGGGAACAAAAAGGCGTTAGCTGATTTTTGATATTTTTATTATTATATATCGAGGGCATTGTGTAAGTATACGAGTGTATGCACGCTGTATCACTTCTCCGTTTTTATTTTTAATTTAAAAGTCCATTTAATTTAAAATTCAGATTTTTAAATTAAAAATCTGAATTTTAAATTAAAAATTCAGATTTTTAATTTAAAAGTCCATCCCATCCATCTTCAAGGCCCACCTTTCCTAATTGGGTTGTGGGGAAGCAGCCACAAGAGGACCTTCCAATGGTCATGATCTGCCACCAAGCTCAGGTGTTCTGGTGGGACTCCCAGATGTGTCCACCCAAGGCTCTGGATATGATCTATCCAGTGAGTCTGTGGCCTTTGACGTGGCTTCCCACCCTCTGGCTTGGTAAAGAGGGCCAGTTAGGGGGGGGGCCTATCTTGTTGCATTCTGACCAGGTGCCCGTACCATCGTAACTGTGATCTCTCAACATGGAGAAGCAGTAGTTGGGCATTGAGGGTTTCTCCTGAATTGCAGAGCTTCCGACTGTCAAGACTTGTCAGCTCTGCAATCCCTCGCAGAAACCTCATTTTAGCCACTTGGATTCGTGCCCGCATTCTTTCAGCATTACCCAGCTCTCATGACCATAGGTTATGAGAACTACCGAATCGCCAAGCTCCCACAATATTGTGCTTGCTGAGCCAATACGTAACTAGCTCTATGTCCCACTTTCCATCACTGATGAACATGGACCCAAGGTACTTAAACTTCACCACCTGCCTCAGTGGGACTCCACTTACATGTACAGTACACTGGGATGGTTGTCTTGTGGTCAAAAATGTTTCAGTTTTGGCCACACTGATCTCCACTTCGGCTTCTGCACAAACAGCTACAAACCTATTCAGGGTCTATTGGAGATCATCTGTGGAAGAGCTAAACAGAATTTAGGTTATTTGCAAAGAGCAGCCTCCCAATGCGACATCTTCTAATTCTGACAGACTGACTGCCTTGGCTGTTCCTATCAATCCAATTCATAAATATTATGAAAGTAGGGGTGACAGAAGTGGAGACTAACGGAGACTGTGCCGTTTACCCTGACACAAAACTCTGGGCACTCATAAAGGGACTTGATGGTGGCTAATAGTTGGCCATCCACTCCATACTCCAGTACTACTTGTCAAAGCTTATCCTGAGGAACATAGTCATATGCCTTCTCCAAGTCCACAATACACATGTAGACATTCTTGTCATATTCCCAAGATTTCTTCTACCAGGACAAAAGCCACATTGTTCTTCCTGGTGCTTTGACTCAACTATGCTCCTGCACCTTCTTTCCAAGCACCTAACATATACTTTCCCAGGCAGGCTGAGCAGAGAGATGCAACGAAAGTTGCTACAATCTCTCTGATCTCACTTCTTGAAGACTGGTATTATTATGCCTGTCTGCCATTGCTTTGGTGCTCGCCCAGATATCCAAGCAGCCTCACACACTCGAGTCAGCCAGAAAACACAGTTTCGATTTAAGGCTTTTAGCATTTTGGGGCGAATTTCATCATTACCAGCAGCCCTCCCCGATTTCAGCAATTTTATTGCTAAGTGGACCTCTTCTGTTGTGAGACTAGTCATCCCTCCTATGTTCACCTCTTACATGTCCACAGCTGCTGTGCCACCTGGATTGAGGAGGCTCTTAAGTATTCCCAGCATCTGTGGAGAATATCCTTCTCAGTTATTAACATTGCACCATCAGAGGCCTTAATTGCCCTTGCTGTGCACAATTTCCTCACTCAAAGGCAGTGGATGGTCTGCCAGAATATTTCGTTTGCATTTGAATCGGGTGAGTCTAATCTTTCTCCAAAAAATTCCCAAGCCTTCTGCTTTGCTGTCCTTACTGCCTCAGCAGCAGCTTTTTGCCTCAGTGTACCGGAAACGCATCTCAGGTGACCTGAACCTAAACCATGTTAGGTAGGCCTCCTTTCTTGCCCACACAGCTTTTTGGACTTCTTGGTTTCACCAAGATGTCCTTTTCTCACTGCCCATTGCCACACCGAGCCACTTTCTGCCACAGCATGAGAGTGCAAAGGCAGTGACAGCTGTTCTGAACAGCTTCCACTCCTCCTCAACATCTGCAGTATGCTTGGGAATCTCTTTGAACGTGGAGGAGATGTTATCTGCAAAATTCTTCCACACATCTCATTTTCCAATGCCTCCGATTTCATGCAGTATAGCTGCTTAGGCCTACCAGCGTTGATGGTAGTATTTGGTTTCTGTAGCTATGGAGTAGACAACAAGGTGGTGGTCAATTGACAGTTCTGCCCCTCTCCTCACATGAATGTCCAGCACTGAGGAAAACAGGTCTGCTGAGACTATAAAGAAGTCCAGAGACCTTTTCCCAAGTGTATCCCTGCACTAGGTATACTTATGGACTTCAAGGTGCTAGAAGGAGGTATTCATTATGGACAAGCGGTTAGTTTAGTACAACAGAAGTCCAATTATTTCAACCAATTCGCATTAAGGTCGGGGTTTCCATTCTTCCCAACCACACCCTCCATATCTGTTCATTTGTTCCAATATGTGCATTAAAGTCACCCATTAGCAGGACTGATTCCATGTCTGTCACCCTTTCAAAAACAGCATCCACTTCCTCTAGGAAGGCAGAGTATTCTGACTCCAGATTAGGTGCATATGCTTGCACCACAGCCAAATTATGGTTTTTCATCTGGAGCCTTAACACACATATCTGTCCCCCAATGGGATCCACTCAGCAACACGGTGTAACAGCCAGGGGCTTATGAGTGTTCCCACACCTGCCTGAGCAGACATTGTCTGGCTCACACCAGAGTAGTAGAGCTTCCACTCCTCATTCAGGTCGACAGTTCCAGCGCATCTCCTCTTGGTCGAAGAAAGCCCGACTAAATCTAGTTGGTAGCGCTTGTCAGAGAAAAGATGTTCCAGTTGCCTACAGCCATAGTCTGGTGCCGTTGTCATTGCCATTTCTGTCGTTTTGCAAAACCATTTCTTTGCGCTTCCCCTAAACACCTCCCCAAACAGATAGCAGGCTCATTAATGGAGTTTCCTGTAGCAGAGTGCTGAGGAATGGTGTCTAAGGGAGACTGTAACATATTTTTCGAACGGGTCCCTCTACTTAAAACCCAAACCCGTCCCTTGGTTCAGAGCTGCTCAGGTTTCCCCTCATTGCAGCTAGCTTACATATCTGCAAGCCGTTCCACTGGCCACCACCTGCGGACCAGTCCAGTAGCTGAGGCTCGTCCTGGGTAATTTAAAAGTGTAGCAAGATAATTCAATGTGTCATGCTGAAGCCAGATATGTATAGTTCATCGAAATCTATCCAAATTTTGTATGCTGAAAGTCTTAAACAGAGAGGACTGTGATCACCAACGAGTAAAGAAGGAAGGATGTTGGCATTGCAACAAACACGCTACAGTTACTCAGGGGAAGAAAGTCCAAAGGTCACTGAGACCTGTCAAAATATCCTGTAACAAGGTACTAAAGTGTTAAGTGATGAAGGGAACTGGCCACATGGCTCTGGCTGCAATCAAAGACTACACTACGAGTACTCGTGGGTCTCGGAAACCCATGTGGAAAGCAAAGGGTTCTGCGAAGCATACCGAAAGGCGATGTCCATAATGGCGTGAGAAAATGAAGAACAAAGAACAGACATGTGCGAAAGCAATGATGCATACTAAGGTAAATCCATTCCTCATACTAAAATTACGGATAATT